>NC_056729.1:789637355-789759855 GCF_019279795.1 Protopterus annectens
CTTGCTGTGAGGCAACAATGCTACCGCTGCACCACCGAGGAATAAGACTGGGGAGCCATGTAATGATACCAATGCATTTTGTCCATTAGTACCTGAGTCATCAAACAAAGGGACTTTCAGCTTACAATATTTTGTTTAAATTCTAGAACTGTGAGAATGAGGAACATGCAGTATATACATTAAGTGCTGTACTGTTTCTCATTTCTGCTACAAAGACACTGGTAAAAACAACATTACTAACAGTGTGTGAAATATGCAGGCCTCCAGAGATTAGAACCTTGCCTGTAATGAATGTCCTTGGGCTATTCCTGATGCTTTATTTTGGGAAAATAATGGCAGATTTTTTTTGTAACAAGTTTTTTGAGACAGCCTCAACATTTTTGTTTAGCAATTTTGCATGGCATATTACATTATTATCAGTTTGTTGCTGTTCTTCAGGATTACTCCATAAACAAAAAGAATAATCAGACTGTAGAATATTTATGGATCATTTAACTGGGAGTAAGCACAATATCAGCAAAGAGCTTTTGATGAGAAAAAAGACAACAACCTCATTTTAAATCTTCCCTAGGACGTTTGAGCAACTCTGAATCATGACACTTCAGTTTTAGTTTTACATCTCTGGAAAGTCTCCTTGAAAGATCAATGCACTTGAAACTAAACAATTTAACCTTTAGACTGAAATGTGGCAAAATAGTTTTCTTATATTAAGTTACAGTTTTTCATACAGAGTAGGCCAAGCTTGCTAACAACGTCACATTAATAAATTTATAGGAACATGATTAGCTTTATAGCATAGTTACAGCACTGATTTAAATTATTACATGGAAAATTCATTCTCACAGTAGGCTGTGATGATTTGGCCCAAGTGTACCCTTTCCTGTTTGCTTTATAAACTGCCGATACTACCTAACCACCAGATTATTGTGTGTCTTATACTGGGCCTACTACAAATACTCACATGTGAGTAGCTCCCATCTCACTTGCTCACTGACCCTTACTCTAATTGGCATGCACTCTGACTCCCATTAGCCTCTTCTGAGTGAATTGTCTAGCCCAACCACACCCAACAGTACTGAATAACATATCCCTACCAGAAACCTAACGCTTTACAGGGAAACCTGGCTGTTGTCTGCTGTTTGTGAGGCAGTACTAACACCCAGCACTACTGAATAACATACCCCTACCAGAAACCTAATGCTTTTTAGGGACCCTTGGCTGATGCCTACTGTTTGTGAGGCAGTACTAACACCCAACTCTACTAAATAACATACCCCTACTGGAACCCTAATGCTTTATAGGGACCCTTGGCTGTTGCCTGCTGTTTGTGATGGAGTAGTAACACCCAACTCTACTAAATAACATACCCCTACTGGAACCCTAATGCTTTATAGGGACCCTTGGCTGTTGCCTGCTGTTTGTGATGGAGTACTAACACTCAACTCTACTAAATAACATACCCTTACTGGAATCCTAATGCTTTATAGGGATCCTTGGTTGTTGCCTGCTGTTTGTGAGGCAGTACTTTTTGTGAGTTTTAAAGCTCTAAAATACTTTGCACTTTTACACTTTTTTTTCTGTAAGCCATAGAACCAGTAGTAAGTAAAGCCCTACAAAGAATTATGAATGGTTACTTGCATTTGTACCTCAACCATTATGTGCTCTTTACATGCATTTCAAGATGTATCTCTTGAGCTTTGCTTCAGTCCACAGCAGCAGTGAATTATTTGGCATCCATATGTCAAACATGTAACAACCTGGTTATGACCCAAGACCCAATCATAATCCTCTCTATCTCTCTATGTAGTATATATGTATAAAAAAAAAAAAATATATATATATATATATATATATATATATATATATATATATATACACACACATCACTAATATTAAATCTATGCAAATGTAAACAAAAGCATGTTGACACACTACTGCATATGCTGTAAGGCTAATCCTTGCAACATACAAAACAAAATAAAAGTGCTATTAGATATATATCAGAATAATGTTTTATATATATCTATAGGTTCATAGGTGTGTACTAGGCTAATGGCCCTGGAGCCTTTGCAAGCCTAGCACATAGGATTACCCTGGCATAGTGCCACTTGACCTTAGTTCCCAGTGCCTCTGTCAAGTAGAGACACTGGAGTGATCCCCGGGGTGAATTTTCTATTTCCCATCCACTCATTAAGATTTCCCTTGAAGAGGGCCAGTGAGGTGCTCTGTTTGACATGTATGGGAAGTCTATTCCATAGCACTGGCAGTCTCTGGGTTATGAATCTGTCCCTCCAGCATGTTCTGTTGATTGTAATAATGAGGCTGAGGTCTCTGAAGTGTGTGGTGTGGACGGATTGTGATTTCTATAGATGTATTATTTCTAAGAGAGCTGAGTCAGACATGACTTTGTAAGTCAAGCAGAGATTGCCTTTAAGTAGGCGATATGAGACAAAGAATAGCTGGAGTTGTTTGAGTCTCTCTATATAGGACATAAGTGTTTAAGGCCTAGGATCCTCTTTGTGAGGTACTTTTGCGGCCTCTCCAGTTGTTGCAGGTGTCTAGTGAGGTACATGTGAAATGGGGCATTGTACTTGATGATTGGCCTGATGAGTTAAGAGTAGAGAGAGACAATGACCTCTTTCTTCCTGGATGCAAAACCCTTAGTAATGAGATGTGCCACATAGAAGGACTTTCTGACCACAGTGGCAGTGTGGTGGTCAAAAGCGAGGTTGTTGTCAACCTGTGTTCCCAGATCTCTTGTAACGCCTTCCGTGTTCAGTGGACTACCATTGATGTCGTAGTTCTTGGGAACTGGGTTTTTCCCAAAGGGAATGATGACACATTTTTTGGCATTGAGCTTAAGGCCGTGGTTCTGACACCAGTCATTGGTCTCAGTGAGCCCTTTCTGTAGGATGTCAACATCACTTGGGGAGGTAATAATGGCTCCCAACTTGCAATCATCTGTGAATTTTGTCAGCCAGAGTCCCTTTGTGTTGGCCTGGAATTCTGCAAAGTAGATACCAAACAGGAGAGGACCCAGGACCGATTCCTGTGGGACACCACTCGTGACTGGTCTGCAGTCTGACTTGGAGTCAGCTACTTTCACACTGTCAGTTCTATCTGTGAGCCTGTTTGCAACCGACCTAGTGATATAAGGGTTGATGCCTAGCTTAGTGAGTTTTTCTGATTCCTGAGTGGGGAATGGTATCAAAGGCCTTGGCCAGATCAAAGTAGGCTGTATGAACCACCTTGCCTTCATCCACAGCTCTGGTGACTGACTCAAAGAAGTAAACCAAGTTGAGCAAGCATGATCTAGCCTTCACAAAACCAAACTGTGTGGATACAGAGTTTGGAGATTCCCTATATCCTTGTTTATTAGGTCCATGATGATACGTTCCATAGCTTTGCATATCAGACTTGTCAGGCTAATGGGACAATAGTTCTCAGGGTCTGTGGTTGCTCGCCCTTTGTGGAGAGGGATGACTATAGCAGTGCGCCATTCGGTAGTGACAAAGCCTGAGGTGAGGCTGTGATTGAACAGGGCACACAGGTGAGGTGCCAGTTCACTCTGTAGTTCACGTAAAACACAGCCAGGGATATTGTCAGGTTCCACAGAAGCTGTGCTCTTGGCCTTGGACAGTGCTGTTTTAATTTGTGCAGCAGTAATACTGGGTGCCTGGCAATCTACTGGTATTGTGATTGGTCCTTTGGGGGGGAGGGGTAAAGTTGGCACTGAATCTGTTGGCCAGTAGATTGGCAATATCTGTTGGCTTGGTATAGAAGGTACCATTGTGCAGTAGCTCACAGCAAATATGGGTATTGCCGTGGAGGTTCTTTACATCTGGCAGTTAGTGCAGAGGATTCTTTAACCTGGAAGTTAGTGCAGAAGATTAAAGCTACAAGCTTTTAACAAGGTGCTTCCTGTGGTATAGGGTTGGATTCCCTTTTCAGAGGCGATCTCTGCCTAACATCCCAATCCCTCCGAGCTACACGCTCTAGGGACCTAAACCTTGTCACCACAATAAACAGAACATGCTGGAGGGATAGATTTCTGTTCCAGAGACTTCCCATACTCTGGAACAAACTACCTGACTATATCAAACAAAGCTCCTCATTAGCACTCTTCAAGAAAAATCTTGATGATTAGATGGGAAATAGGAAATTCACCCCGGGGATCACTTCTGTGGCTCTGCTTGACAGGGGCACAGGAAAATAATTTTCTTGGGTGGCAAAAGCCAGGGTACCATTTGGGTAGGCTTATATAGACCCTAGGGCCAATAGCCTAGTACCTACCTATGAACCTATGAACATAACTATAGAAGGTCTTGTGGTTGTCTTTGCTATCTTCTGCAATTCTGTTTTCATAGCTAACTTTAGAGGATTTGATGAGGGATCTCAACATTTTGTTAAGGCTGATAAGGGAGTTTTTCCAGTCTTGGGACATCACCTTATTCTGCATCAGTTTCCTCTTTCTGTTGTAGAGTTTGTTTATGGCAGGAGACCACCAGATTGGCTTCCTTTTTTGGAGGAGAGCATCTTGGTTCCATTGGGTATGGTGAAATCCTAGCATTCGTGTACATGTTCATAAAGTGCATTGGTGTATGACTCGGCAGTCATGCAACTATTCTCCATCTGCATGGGTGCCATGAAGTTAGCCACCTCTGTTATTAGGAGCTCAAAGTTAGCTTTGGAGAAGTTTTTCATGGTGGCTACCTTTGTGGGGGTGGGGGGTGGGGTGGGAGGGATGTGGATTTCCAAGGTGATTAGTTTGTGGTCGGATCTAACCAGGGAGTAGTTGACTGTTGGTATAGAGCAACAGTTGCCCATGTTAGTAATGACCAGGTCAAGGATGCTGCTACCTCTAGTGGGGGTAAGAATGAGCTGGTCCAGGGCATTGGAATTAATGAATTCAAGGAAACGGTGGGCAAGTGTATTGGTACATGAGTAGTTTTCCTAGTTAATGGAGGGGTAGTTGAAGTCGCCCAGTATGAGAGTGTTAGGTTGGACCCTAATATTCTCCAGGGTGCTTAAGAACATGCAGTGAGTGTCTTGGGACATGGTTGGGGACCTATAACAGGCTATGACCTGAATCGCTGCCTTACCCAATGTTAGCTGCACCTGAAGTATCTCTGCTGCATTATGTTGGGCTACCAGTCTGGAGGTGTGCGCATCCTTTATGAATATGGAGACATCACTGCCTTTGGAGCTTCGGTCCAAGTTCTGGGGCCAAAAGGTGTGAAATGAGTTATAGCCTGGTAATGCAGGGGTGCTTTCTGCTTCCTTGAACCAGGTCTCTGTTACAGCACAAATGTCAATGTTCTCCATTTTAAGGAGTGCTTCAAGTGAGTGCATTTTGAGATTTAGACTTCTGGCGTTGAGCAGCATGACCCTCAGATTGCATTTGTTTGTAGCTGTTACGGTGGTAATTTGTCTTTTGGAACACTGCCTAAAAAAGGCACTATAGGGGTGGCAAGAGCCTTGGCCAGTATCCGGAAGTCCAGGGGTGACAGATGACTGGCAAAGCATCAAGGTCTGTCAATCATGTCATCCTAGGCAGACAGATACTGTTTCCCCTTAGAATCAATATATATACTAACTGCTAGATCACTTGATCTATAGGCAAGTGGCATATTCCCTTTCCCCTGGGATCATCATTTGTCACACAACTGTTGACCATAGGCAGTGCTAACCAAAGTAAGGCAACTATAAACAGATCACTCTTAACCATGATCAAAGAATCCGATAGAAACCATATGTCTCTATCAACCTTTCTATCAACCTCTCTATCTCCCTCTCTCTCTCTCTATATATATATATATGTATATATATATATATATATATATATATATATATATATATATATATATATATATATTTATTATTAACATTTGATTACCAGGAAAGTATGACTGGGTAGAAGCCCATTTTCAGTGGAGGTCCATGGAAAAAGCTTCAAATTATTGCAAAACATTTTAAGAACAATAATTTTACAATTTTCAAACATAAAACAAAAACATCTGAAGTTTAAATAATTATAGCAAATTAGACATAATATAAAAAACATTGCCTAAGAATCTATAGAATCGATGCAATTTTTGCAGCAGTGTCACTTAAGTAAATGAAAATATTTAATTTAATGCAGTTCATTCAACCAATGAACGTGAATGTAGATCCTAATATTTAAATGTATCAATTCTGCCATTTGTCTTATAATACCCCAAGATGAATACCATTGCCCACCACCAAAACATCAAGTAAGCAGAATTTCTTTCAAGTTAGTTGAAGAGGTCTTACAATTATTGAGTGTTGGCCAATGCTTAAATTTCAAAATATAAAGCCACTGCTGGGTTTTTATTTAATGGTGCTCTCTGAGTTTTGCTTTGTAATTAAGCACTTTGATCAAAGCTAAAACTTTTTGTAATGTGCTAATAGCTATGTGAAAGCTTGTATAATGTTTTGCTGCTTTAGTATGCTCCTGTACTTGGCCTATTTTGAGTTGAAGTGTTTTGTATTACTATCATCACTGAAGATAACTACATCAATCAGGAGACTTCTTCTTCTTCTTCTTCTTTCGGCTTTTCCCAGTTAGGGGTCGCCACAGCAGAACTCCGGTCCGCTAATAATTGGCATTAGATTTTTACGGTGCCGAGGTGCCAGCCCGATGCCCAAACTTTAAAGAAGGCACACCCATTTACGCATGTCTTTCAAATGCCACTCGACTGCGGGGAGGATATGTAGACTCCACACAGTAGGCACTCCAGCCGAGAATCGATTGGGAGAACCTCTTGCTTGAGGCGACAATGCTACTGCTGCACCACCACGGCTTACACGTCAATCAGGTGACCACAGTATAAAAAAGGGAGACTGGTAAGATTTAC
The DNA here is from genome assembly GCF_019279795.1 of Protopterus annectens. Classification (NCBI taxonomy): domain Eukaryota; kingdom Metazoa; phylum Chordata; order Ceratodontiformes; family Protopteridae; genus Protopterus; species Protopterus annectens. The sequence continues at coordinate 789,644,234 of NC_056729.1, forward strand.
TCCTTCACCTTTTCTGTTTTGTTTATTACTTTATTCACAGAAATAACTGATATTTCTTTTGTGCTTTGGTGTTTTGTAGGTCAAGTGCTGCTTGTGTGCTTCCCTTTGCATACAGTTAGCAGTGCAAAGCACAACCCTTGCTTCAAGGAAAAGAAAAACAGTGTGAGAAAAAAATTAATGGATAACAGGCTACAATGCACTCCATGAGGCTGAAAGGAGCCTTTGAACTAGCCTACATTCAGAATTAACAAATGGTAAACAGCTAACTAACTAATTAACTATTTAATTAACTAACAATGTGCATGGTGCAAGCTTTACGTCAAAAATTCTTTGAATATTGACAGATATATATATCTCAGAACTAGCAGTGTGAACAAGCATACACACATTTCACTGGATTTCTAATACTGCAAACAAAATGCCTAATTTTAGGATGGTTTTAGAGATTTCATTGTCCTGCACTTTTACTTTTAAAGGTCTTTTTTTTATTTTACAATTTTGATTGACTTTGCTGCATTTGTCTCTACATTATTAATTGTACTTGATAAGGGGCATGAATTTCCTTCTTTTATTTAATGCCTCTTTTTGAATAGTTTGATTCTTGCTAGTTCTGCTTCAATTGTTTTACACTATTATGCTACAATATGCTCCCTTACAACATATTCCAAGTGACCCTTCAAGACTCATGAACATTCACTTCTTTTGAACCAGAATCCAGTAAATTAATATCTTCAACTCACACTTAACACAGAAAGACATTAGTGTATATATACTTACAGGGTTTATGCATTCTGGAGATGATATAATACTAGATATGTTACCTCACAGAGTAGGAAGCATATCTTCTGTGCCACATGCAATGATATCGTAATGCCTAGGATTGAGCCATACTGTAGTTAATCAGATATGGTTTATGATCACAATATTTAAATATATCAGTAAAAATTGAATGAAAACTCCAGCAAAGCTAGAACTTCCACTGAGTGACCTCTCAAAACTCTTGTATCAGAGGCACATGGGATACATGCAAATGACCCTTATAAACAACAGGTGTTTAAGCTATATGTCGATTCTGAATGCTCATGATTATTTATTTTCTTTTTAAGTCATTTAATGAACAATTTTGGACCAGTAAAGCTAAACCCCACTAGCTGCTGATATGCATGCATATTTCGGCCTTGTTATGACTTCATCAGCACAGCACAAGCAGAGTGTTTGACTAAGCATTACAAACACAGGGCTGTTATACCCAGCTGATGTCCAGTATCATAGGTTGATAGGTGTGTACTAGGCTAATGGCCCTGGAGCCTATATAAGCCTAGCGCCAAAAAGATTCCCTGCCATGATGCCGCCAAAAGTTAGTTCCCAGTGCCCCTGTCAAGCAAGGCCACTGAAGTGATCCCTGGGTGAACTTCCTATTGCCCATCCACTCATCAAGATTTCTCTTAAAGGGGGCCATTGAAGTGCTCTGCTTGACGTGAATGGGAAGTTTGTTCCAGAGTATGGGAAGTCTCTGGGTTAGGAACCTATCCCTCCAGCATGTTCTGTTTATTGTGGTAATGAGGTTTAGGTCCCTGGAGCGTGTGGCACGGAGGGATTGGGATTTCTTTAGGTGCAGCATATCTAGCAGCTCTGGGTCAGATATGGCTTGGTAGGTCAAGCAGAGATCGCCTCTAAGTAGGCAATAAGAGACAGAGTATAGGTGCAGTTCTTTTAGTCTATCCATATACGGCATGTGTCTAAGGCCTAAAATCCTCTTAGTGAGGTATTTTTGTGGCCTTTCCAGTTGTTGTAGTGTCTAGTGAGGTACATACCAAATGGAGCATTGTATTCTATAACAGGTCTAATGAGGAACGAGTAGAGAGGGATTATGACCTCTTTCTTCCTGGATGAGAAACCTTTTGTAATGAGATGTGCCACATAGAAGGACTTTCTGACTACAGTGGCAATGTGGTTATCAAAGGAGAGGCTGCTGTCAACCTGTGTCCCCAGGTCTCTTATCACATCTTCTGTGTTTAGTGGACTACTGCCTATGTGGTAGTTCATGGGCACCGAATTTTTCCCAAAGAGAATGCAATGCACTTTTTGGCATTGAGCTTAAGGCCATGGTTCTGGCACTAGTCATTGTTGTCAGTGAGGCCTTTTCGTAGAATGTCTACATCAGTTGGAGAATCAGTAATGGCTCCCAGTTTGCAATCATCTGCTAACTTGGTCAGCCAAAGTCCTTTGTGTTGGCTTGAACTTCAGAGAAGTAGATACTGAACAGGAGAGGACCTAGGACTGATCCCTGTGGGACACCACTTGTAACTGGTCGGTAGTCAGATTTGGCATCTGCTCCTTTCACAGTGTGGGTTCTATCAGTGAGCCATTTGGCAACCCATCTTAAGACAAAGGGGTATGTGCCTAGTTTAATGAGTCTAAATATGATTCCTGAGTGAGGGATGGTGTCAAAGGCCTTGGCAAGATCTAGGAAGGCTGTGTGAACTACCTTGCCCTTATCCACAGCTCTAGTGACAGACTCGAAGAAGTCTATGAGGTTGAGCAGGCATGATCTACCTTTCACAAACCAAAACAGTGTGGAGTCCAGAGTTTGGAGATTCCCTATGTCCTTATTTATAAGGTCCATGATGATGTACTCCATAGCTTTACATATCAGACTCATCAGACTAATGGGGTGATAGTTCCCAGGGTCTGTAGTCACTCCCCCTTTGTGGAGTGGGATGACCATACCAGTGTACCATTCGGTAGGAACAAAGCCTGAAATGAGGCTGTGATTGAACAGGGTACTCAGGTGTGGTGCCAGTTCACTTTGTAATTCATGTAGAACACAGACAAGGATATTATCAGGTCCCATGGAAGCTGTATTCTTGGCTTGCGGTTTTTACCTGTGTAGCTGTGATAACAGGGACTTGGCATTCATCAGTTGGTTCTGTATATGTATTGCCATTGTGCTGTAACTCAGAGCAGATCTGAGTATTGCCATGTAGATTCTTGACATAACTATAGAATGCCTTATGGTTGTCTTTAGAATCTCCAGAAATTTTGTTTTCATAGCTAGCTTTAGAGGATTTGATGATGGATCTCAGTTTTTTGCTGAGGCTAACAAGGGAGTTTTTCCAGTCTTGGGAATTCACCCTTTTTTGCAACACTTTTTTACTTCTGGTGTAGAGTTTGTTTATGGTGGGGGAGCACCAGATTGGCTTCATTTTTTTGTAGGAGAGCATCTTGGTTCTGTTTGGTATGACCCATTCCATGTACATGTGTATGTGCTCATACAGTGCATTGGTATATGATTCAGCAGTCATGCACCTATTTTCCATTTGCATGGGTGTCGTGAAGTTAGCCACCTCTGTTTTTAGAAGCCCAAAATTGGCTTTGGAGAAGTTTTTTATGGTGGTTTCCTTTAGGGGGGGTGAGGATGGGATGTGGATATCCATGGTAATTAGTTTGTGGTCAGATCTGACCAGGGAGGAGTTGATTACTGGTGTAGAGCAGTGGTCACCCATGTTAGTAATGACCAGATCAAGGATGTTTCTACCCCTGGTGGGAGTAAGAATGAGTTGGTCCAGTGCGTTGGAATTAATGAATTCCAGAAAACGTTGAGCAAGTGTGTTGGTACATTAGGGTGACTACAAAATATCCCAACTAACAAACTAAAACAATCAGTAAAAACTAAATGAAAACTCCAGCCAAGCTAGAACTTCCACTGAGTGACCTCTCAAACCTCTTGTATCAACACTCTGCTTATGCTGTGCTCTGAAGGTCATAACAAGGCCGACATATGCATATCCACAGCTAGTGGGGTTTGGCTTTATTGGCCTGAAATTGTCCATTAAATGACTTAAAAAGAAAAAAGTCATGGGCATTCAGAATCGCCATATAGCTGAAACACCTGATGTTCATATGGGTCATTTGCATATATCCCATGTGCCTCTAATACAAGAGGTTTGAGAGGTCACTCAGGGGAAGTTCCAGCTTGGCTGGAGTTTTCATTTAGTTTTTAATGATTGTTTTTTGTGTGATCTTCTCACTCATTGTTTTGGATATTTAAATATATGAAATGCCACGTGATGTAGGTGGTGAAGGAATGACACCACTGATGTCTTTTCTGAATATCCAAAGGCAGCATCCTTAAAGGGCTATATGATGGGTGTCTTAGGTCTGTGTTTTTAACCACAGACGAGTTATAACATTCAAGTATTACAGGAGCTACATTGATAATCAAGCAAATTGTGGAGACCACTGAGAAATGGCTGTGAAGACTGCCCCCCCACTTTTGGAAGAAGCTACCAAACAGTGGGAGATATCGTCTGCACTATTTTTTCTTCTTATTTGCTTCCAAGTTCCAACTAACATTACCTCTGTCTTTCTTTATTTTTACTTTTTTTACCAATAACATATCGTAGACTACAGGCTTCTACCACCTCATTTACACACTGCATGATCCTCCTTTCTCTACTCTTACTTCTGTTTCCCTTTTCAAATCTACCCCACAAATGGCTATGACACCTTCAATTACACATCTAGACAATGTTTCAAGCTTGCTTTCATGGTATACAGGGATGAACCCCTACTACAACTGAGATACCCCAGGAATGATTAGCAGTCTAGGTACTGTAGGTGATGGGTGAGGGAGTTATGGTGGGACTGAGAACCTGGTACTGGCTCACCTGTCCTGGGGACAAGGGAGGAAGTCCATGCCATGCTTTGGTCTCTGCTTTGCTGGAATGTCAGCATTACTGGGGAGGGAGAGAGAGAGAGAGATAGAGAGGTATACTGCATGCACCCTATGGGCTGGGGACAAGTGGTTGCTATGACAAGTGGCATTCACACAATAGCCATTATGGAACATCTACAGTAATGTTCATATTTACACTGGAGAGCATTGCAGGCTTTTGTTTCTGTGAGCATACAAATCAGCTGTCATGAAGGAGGTCAGAGTTAAGGTAAGACAAACTCTGGTAGATGTCTAGATTACAGCCTCCCATTTTCAAATCTTACCCCACAGGACCAATCAGTTACAGGACAGCAGGCAGTAGGGATAAAACAGCACATTAAAAATAAAAAAACAAACAAATCCTGTCATTTGATCACAAGAAAAAATATCTCTTACTATGCTACTTCAACTGGGTAGCAGACAACAATGAATCCAAGCACACCCTTCCTAAAAGCCCATGATAAGAATACATATAGAAGTCTTGCCATATTTCATCTTAACACCTTTAGTCTGCTAGTTCAAAGTAGATTGCTTAAGGGGCTGAGAACTTTTGAACTTTCAGGATACACATAACATTATTCATCATGTCCTTAGACTGGGCAGCAGCCAAATGGGATTGTTAAAACAGGATTATGTAAGGTAATGCAACACTGTGCACAGTTATAGGCCTGGGTCACTCAGTACTTCAGGACTATCCCTCAGATTACAGAACTATGGCCAAAGGCCAGCTTAATTAACTTCTTGACTGCGTGCTGCAAGACAGCTGCATGCTGTACACTGACTACTGCAGAAAGATGAGGTCGTTATTCTGCGTTCTAAGAGTGTATTTACTGTCACTGCCTTCCCTTCTGCATTCTCTGCCGAGTTCATTTGAGTTCCTCCATGCATTTTTTTCACATGGAATGTTCGACATTAATACATTATGTGTACTAATAATCCTTATACAATGGACATAAATAGCTTAAGAATGTCTGTCATATTGAAAGTAACCTCATTGGTAGTGGAAATGCCTTTATTTTCATGAATTAAATATTTTGGTTGTATAAGACTTTTACTAATCTTCTAGAGAATACAGGCTTGTTTTACTGAATGTGCCTGTCTATAGCAATAATATTAGCACTTAGGAGTGTTCATCATAACACTGCCCCATAACGTGTGTATATTTTTTGTGTTTTGGGCACTACAACAAGCAGTGTGTCATCTGCAGTGATTACAGACACAGACTACTCTAGACTTTTTTTTCTAAACACTCACTAAGAATAGCAGACCAAATGAACACAGCACAGTGCTTAAAAGAAGGCTTTCTTACACCAAGAAATACTTCTGAAATGCACATTTTTAGATATTTGTGAAAAATCTACACATATTTTGGCACAATGTTATACCAATTATGTATGTCAGATCTTGGGACTGTATAGAGACTAGCTCATAAATGGAGATGGAGATCTTGAGATGCTATAGAGAGAGTAGCATATTGATGGAGGCAGAGATCTTGGCACCTTATAGAGCATAAGCACATTGACAAAGTCACGCACCATAACATCAACATTACAAATGGTGTTGGCAGAACAGTGCAGGGGGATAAAGAAGTCACCGAACTTCATGTTGCAGTACAGGATTACTCAGGATCTCTTGTGTACCATGTGAATAGAAGTAAATCACTGGTTGTTATCAGTATTCCCAAGTCACTTATGAAAACACCATTTTAATTTTTGTAGGCCTTAAGTGGATAACATGTTACTTAAAATTACGAGTTTGTTAAATTTTAAAAGCTAAACAGAAAGCACTTAAAATGAATTAGTAGAAGGTCAAATACATTTATGAACTCAGAATAAATATAACAAAATCACTGTGCTTTCAGAAAATTGGTGTACTTCTTCAGGCAATGAATAAAACTCCTAGCTTACTTATAAAAGCTAGCAACTAGCCCATTATCCAGCATATTTAAAGCTTCAGTGTCCTTTGCCTGAGTGATGTTTTCGGCTTACATTTTCTTTCTAACAGTAGCTATGAAGTGTTCCTGTGCTACAATATATGAAGTTTGGCAACAAACCAAGTTGTCCTGGGACATCATCATGAGGGGTTAGATTGACATTAGTGGGTGTTAGGTGGGGTTTGGGAGGTGAAAGGGTTAAGTGGAGGCAGGGAGAATTGGGAGGAAATGAGGTAAGGGTAGGGAGGGGGTTAAGAGGTTTAGACAAGTGTAGCTTGGTAAGCAATCATATTTTGGCATGAACTTGCTACAATGCAGGTTTATGTCCCAGATGACCTTAGATACTGCTGCTGTGGTCAGGTAGGCCTTGTGGCAGGGAAGAGGTAAGTAATGTTAGTTAGTCAAAGTCTGGATAGAGGCAAGTATTTATTTGTGGTTTAACACAGCGTCCTTGTCTGTGAATTGTTAGATAGCTAGGTGCTGTGGTGGTCCATTTTGAAGGATTTATGGCTAGGGACTATGGGGGTGGTTGCTGCAGACTTAGGGTGGATATTCTGAAGACCCTTAAGTTAGGCTTTGGTTAGCAACATGGTTGGTTGATGGTTGTAGGCATAGGGTGGTTATTGGTAGGCCGTTTTTCACTTCATCTGGCTCTGCTACCCCCCCTTTATTTATTTATTTATTTATTTGTTTGTTTATTTATTTATTTCCCCTCTTGACATTTATGATGCAGTGCACAGTTGGGTGAATTGGGTGTGTAGTCATTGACTTTGGAAGGATATTGGGGGTGAGCGGCTGGTATCTAGTACCCTCTGGTAGATGGGTGGCACTCGTTGGTCTCAGAGGCTACAATTTGTGGCGTTTTGCAGGCTTTCACTGTGATATCGCTCACTGCGCATGCACATCACCATTGTGCCACTTTTGGAGAATCAGAGCAAGCAAAATTACTTATTCAAGCTGTCATACTCAACTATGAGCTTCCTGTGGTAACAGCAAGACACTGAGCTGTTTTTATTTCTCCAAAATCACAAAATCTGCATTTTCACCATTTTATAAGATAGTCTTCCAGTACGTTTCTGAAGATAGCATACTCACTGTTATTCATAATTTTTGGGTAGGATATTACAAGATGCTGAGGAGAAGGAGACCATTGAAAATGCTCCCCGTCCTTGGAATGCCAGGTTGTGCTAATCTAGTGGCATAAAGGAAAAAGATACTGACACCACTTTTTGTTAAGACATCTTCACTCGTCAAGTTGTAAATTAAAACTATATGAGTGATTCAAGTAATAAATCAGTGGTCCCTAAGAGGGTGAGAGGCAGCTGATGGACATGTCCGGCAGATTTGCGGGGCCGGTGTGTGGATTGGTGGTTGGAGGAGTGGGACCGATTGATGGAGATTTTGTGGTTGCGGATTTCAATTTAGTTTTTTTGTGTTGGCTTGGCACTCATTGTGGAGGACTGCGCAGCCTGTTTTTTCTTTCATGGCGCCCCTCTGTCACATCAGAACAGATGCATTTGCTCTGATCCCGTGGGGAGTCATGGAGCTGAAGGGAAGAAAGATAAAAAAAAAAAATATATATATATATATATATATATATATATATATATATATATATATATATATATGCAGAGGTTGTGGCTTCATTTCTTGGTGGGTCTGTGATGAATTGGTTGAAATGAAGGTCATGTCAGACAGTTGAGGGGGAGAGAGAAACAGGATGGCTTGTGCGAAGAACCTGATGGGCTGGTGTATCTTTCTGATGAGAAGGAAGGTTTTTGCAGGCTGAGGGTCATTTGTGCATGTGCGATGCAATGGGGATGATCAGGGGGAGGTAGTTGAGACTACTTATATGGGACTTTATAAATTTTGCAGGATGTCCGATTTTGTTTTAATAAATTTGTGTCCACTTTCATGAGGTCGTGGTTATGGCAGACTGTTGCGAGTTGTGGTAGGAGATAATGATAGATAGTTGAGTAGCAGTATTCATGCCCTGCAGGAATGTATGTTAAAGTGAACTGACTAATTACATATTTCTATCTTATGGTATGGAGTGATTGTTCGGGAGTGGCAATAGGGTCATGGCATACTGGTCAATTGGTAAGACTTTTAGCTGAACACCCAGTTTAATTAATTAATTATGTAATTTTGGACTCATGCTAGCAAATCAGTGTCTCTGGAACTGTACAGAATAATCAAGGTATAGTTTGTTTCTCAGTGTGAAAAAAAATATATATATATATATACATACATATGTGTTTTAAAGGTAATTTATTGCTTCTTAGTTTGAGAACATTAGAGCAAAGATTAATGCAGGTATTCAAAGTGGTAAGCTGGGGTAGGACATTGATGGAATAATACTATATGTTAGGCATTTTCACTGTTATAAATATGACGTAATAGAGCAGAAAGAGTAGAGGAAATGAGCTGGGTTATGGAGGAGTATTATTTTGGAAGAGTGGAAGTATTTGCGGGTTGCAGTCTTCAGAAATGGCTTCTTTGGTTTATTTAAAAGTTAGTGTAGGATTGCAGAACTATTGTGTAGGTAGGGAACAATTCACTAAGTTTAAGGACCAGGGCAGGATAAAATATGGCTGCTACAGACATAAGTTTAAAGGCTAAGACATTTAAAGAGAGATACATAAGATTGTTTGGGGGATGCTAAACCTAATGTTTGCATAAAAAAAGGTTTCTGTTTTGAAAAATATTCCACTAGTTTTCATGACAGGATACATCCATTCTAGAATGTGATGACTGGGGGGGGAGTTACTGGGATAGTCTGTTGGGAGTCCTTGGGCAGTGGTCCAGTGCTGTTTCAGATGTTTTGTCTTTCATGGGATGCGAACCTGGGCAGGTCAGGTTGGGTTGGCTGAGTCATACCTCTCAACTGTACAAATTTTGCAGAATGCCCAGTTTTTTGCCTCGTAGTTTAGTCTGTTTCTCATAAAAGTGTGGTTTTGTGGCAAATCATTGACAAGTTATTGAGGGATGAAGTCAGAGAATAATGATAGACGTTTGAGTTTCAGACTTCATACCTTTCAGAAATTTATGCTGAATATCTATGTTGGTGGTGCTGCGGTAGCGTTGTCGCCTCACAGTAAGAAGATTCTCAGCTAGAGCGTCTTCTGCGTGGAGACATGTGTGAATGGGCGTACCTTCGTTGAAGGTTGTGCTTCAGGGCTGGTAACTTGACACATAAAAATTAACTACCAATCATTAGTGGACCGGAGTTTCCGCTGTGGTGACCCCTAACCGGGAAAAGCCGAAAGACAAACAAACAAACATCTATGTTAACTCAAACCTGTACTATCAACCTTTAAGTTTGTAAGAGGAATATTTAAAATAATACCTAATTGTATTTTCTAAGCTCTAGTAAGCTATTATTAGGTTTGTTGCATTTTGTCCATTTGTGCTACACCAGGTTGGCAGAATAGGTTGTCTTTGAAGATGTCTTGGAATGTGCGTTATGTATTTAGATGATTTACATGTCTTTTCTTTCTTGCAGATGGGGTTTTTGGATTGCTGCTGCTATAATTTGCAATAGGTAGGTATAAGGTGGAGCCTTCTCTTTACATCTTAGAGGATTTACTTTACTTTGTAGATGGTGGTGTGATGAGTACCAATTGTGGCACAACACAGTGAATTTACAGATGATGAAAGCAGTGGCGAGTGAAGAGGTTACACATGGGGAGCACAAGTGGGCAACAGTACTGACTGAAGTAAATGGATTTCAAAGTTGTTGAGTTTTGGTTGAGGATTTACACTACTAGCCAGAGAAGAACAGGCATCTGAGTTTGTGATCGCAGGGTTAATTGATTGTACAATCTGTTCTATTAACCGTTTCAGTATGTTAGATCAGTGTTTAAAGTTGTCTCTACTTTTGGGTGTTTGCATTCAATAGTAAAAGGGAGCAACAGCCATTGGCCGTAGGTAACAGTTTGAGTTCCTGCAGTGGGCTTCATGATGTTACAGGTTGTTGTTGTTTGTCTTTCGGCTTTTCCCGGTTAGGGGTTGCCACAGCGGAACTCCGGTCCGCTAATGATTGGCAGTTGATTTTTACGTACCGGCTTGCCAGGCCTGACGCACAACCTTCAACGAAGGTACGCCCATTCATGCATATCTCCACGCAGAAGATGCTCTAGCTGAGAATCGAACCAGACAGCGTCTTACTGTGAGGTGACAACGCTACCGCAGTACCACCACCGCGGGTCCTCGATGAGGTTACAGGTAATGCATGTTATTTAGTGCTCATTAAGGCACTTCACTGTGATGGGGTTCAGGTAGGTGGAGTGGAGTCACAGCACTCTTAGTATCATAGGAAGTGATTAGGTTACTGGCTCTGGGGGCGATTACAAGCTAGACAAGTTCGTCTCTCATTTTTGCGGTAGCACTTATCACTCTTGTCCAAGGGGATATGAGTCATATATAAAAAAAAGAAGAGGGGACTGGTCCCATACTTTGCTCCAGAGTTTGGCAAACACTTGATGGGGGTGGGAGGAGTCCTTGTCAGTGCCTCCATGTTAAGTAATTATTGGTATGTGTGCAGATAGAAATTATTGTTTTTCTTTTCTTTGCAGATGGCGGAAGTGCAGAAGGCATCATGTGGTGGCTTGAGAAGGGATCTGAAAGGTGATGCCTTTTGATAGGATGGATGTTCTTGCCACTGGAATGGGGCACAATGAGGGTCTGAGTAATCACCTTATTAAGGCATGTTAGAGCTCTGTGTTCAGTTGGTGGGAGCTGAATATTGTGTTGGTATAGGGAGCAAGTAAGGAAGAGGTAGGTAGCGGAGCCAGGGAAACTGTTGGGGACAGTTTGGGGGGAGTGCAGTCACAACATTCATAGAAGCACAGGACCTTATTAGGCTACAGCCCTATGGCTCTTGCAAGCCAGTAAAGTTTAGCCCTTGCTTTGAGAAGCTTGGAACCTTGGGGTGGTTATATTTACTCATCCAATTTTTTGAACCGTATTTGTGTTTGACAGGATGACGGAGTTTGTTCCTAATGGGTGATATCTTTGAGGTGACAAATTTGTCCCTTGAGTAGGTAGTGTTAATGTTACATACCAGGTTAAGGTTTTACAGAGTAGCACAAGGATCATTTCACTTGTGGTTTGGGTGAATTTTGTAGGTAGTGTTTTAGGAAGAATGGTAGGTAGGTGGCTCTGTTAGGGTAATTTTCGGAATTGGGTGCATTGTTACAGGGGAGTTGGTAGCTTTAAGGAAGCTTGGTTGCAGGATATGGCAGCTATAGGCCAGGTCTTAATTACTTACTAGTGTATAAGTAACATAAGGGAAGAGAGACTTTGAGGGGAAATCCAGGGACAAACAGGGGTTAAGGATGGTTAGCAGTTTAAGTGTTCTAGTTAAGACGGTTGCTAGGAGGTTCTGAGTGGGGTGGCCTGGGTTCTAGTCCAGATTGTCATTTGGTAATGAGTGAATTGGGGGTGTTTATGGCTGGGTACGTAGACTACTTCATTACTTGAGCATAGGCGAGTTTTTAGGAACTAGTTCAAGGGGTGCTGGTTTCTGCCATTTAGGGTTAGGGCGTTAAAGTTTTGGAGTTAGACTATTCCCTACAGTAATCGGGTTACTGCACATTCAGAACTGGGTAGTTTAATGGGCTAAGGTGATATGCTACAGCTGAGAGGGTTGTGGCTATAGGTTGTCATTCCATTCAGGCTGAGCCATGATTAGTGGCTGGAAGGAAGCTGGCTAAAAAGGAATGTATTATTTTGGAGTGGATGTTCCAGTGGTACAATGGAGTCATGGGTAATCGTACTTTATTTAGTTTCATTAGGGTGTGTTTTAGGGATGGTATGCAGGATTCTAAGGGCCTTAGAGATGATGGGTACATCGAATGATGTTTGGCTTAATCCCTTCCTGTTATGGGAGGTAGTTGGTTGAACAATTTTGGGTAGAAAAGAGGGGGAACAGCCTGGTCAGGCTGGTTGGCGGAGAAGAGGGACAGGTTTGCCCTCTTCTGTTCCCCCTCTGGTGTCTGGATGTTCTTTTCAAGGAGTTGGGGAAAGGAAAATGAGTAGTTGGAGGAAGCTTGCTGAATAGATAAGTAAGCGGAGGTAAGGATGCTGCTTATTTGGTGGAAGGTAATTCAATGAATGGTGTATGAAGTGAGATGGGTTGCTGCTTCATAAGTAAAGTAAGTGAGCAGAGGTATGGACGCTGCTTACTGAGCAGGATGAGTAGGTACGCTGCCCTGATTAGCATTACAAGGATGTTTATGCTGTGTTTAGAATCAACTATCTTATGGTCAGTTGTAACTAATAAAGTTGGTGAACAAAGCTATGTTATGGAAGTTTTAATAAAGGTCGTCAAATGTCATTCGGTGTAATGTGTTTATTGAAGGGGACCGGGACAACTGTTTTTGTATTCCCTTCCTGCATTCATATTTACTATTTCTAAAATTTGAGCAGTGAAACTATTAAAAGCATCACATACTTATGAATGCTTAGACAGGTGATTGCCAACAATATATTTCCTGATGTTGTTGGCATGTTCATAAATCCTAGAGCTACTTGTACTATCTGGAAGGTATGCTGCATTGGTAAAACTATTCAAAGACTTCATGAAAGGAGTTATGTGCACTCCTTCACTGTCAGTGTGCTTGTAATCCTCTAAGAATCCATTAGCTTGTGAAGCTTTTAATAGTAACAGTTTTATTCACAGTCAGAGGAAGTAGATCAGGTCTGTGAAAGTGCCTACCCTGTTACTGTGAATTTATGATTTGTATATGTTTGCTCCACAAGTTAATAAATATATATGTGGCATTTTTTCCAATGTATGTGTTTTCTACTCAATAATTTATTTTTGACATTTGACTTCACTTTACACTACAGTTAAATCTTTTTAAGATCTCTCACTCCTTATAGTTCATCTTCAGTGCAATTGTAATGTGGTGGGGCTCTATTATGACAGGTCATTGTCAGTGGGACAGATCAACAAAGTTACGCTATGCAGGCAATATGGCATTACAGGCAGACTGAGCAAGAACTTCAGCAAAGGAGAGGGGAACGGAATGCAAAACTCAAGGCACTTGGGATGAAACTAAGTACAGATAAGACAGTGGTAATGGCAACAAATTGGGTAAATCAGAAGAAGCTGAGAACTGAGATAGAAAGGAAGAAAGTAGAACAGGTAAATAGCTTCAAGTATCTGGGAGGGGTGATGGGGAAGGGAAATCTGAATGAAAAGTTCAAAGCTAGAATCAGAGATGATGCAGCCAACTGGCATAGAGTCTCAGGTGTAGTCTATGACAGAATAATGCCATAGAAGCTGAAAAGTAAGGTGTACAAAACAGTGGTGTGACCAGTACTACTGTATGGTACAGAAACCTTGGCATTAAAGGCACAGCAGATGAAGAAGTTGGAGGTGATAGAAATGAAGTGTTTGAGAAGGGTGGTAGGATGCACACTGTGGGACAGACAAAGAAATGAGGATGTAAGAGCAGAAGCCAAAGTAGCTCCAATTGAACAAAAGATCAAAGAAAACAGATTACAGAGATTTGGACACGTGCAGAAAAGCAAAAGACAATCTGGTGAAGAAGATTTGGGATAGATAGGAAGAAGGCAAGAGGAAACGGGGACAGCCAGCAAAGAAGTGGATGGATTGTGTGAAAGAAAATTTGCGACAGTCAGGCATGAGTGTTGATGAAGGCAAAAGTGTGGCACTGAATTGAAAGAGATGGCGACAGTCAACACAATACCCCGACCTGATGTAGAAAATGGGAAAAAGGTGGCTGATGATGATGATGAATGATGATTGTCTATTACCTGTGATCAAACAACAGACGGAGCAATCACTTTCATCCACAAACTGCCTCAATATCCATTCATTTTAGCCACTTTGTGGACTGTATATACCTCAGGTATCTGACTGCAGTCAACAAGGCCAGGCTTAGGTGAAATGGCACACTAGACAAAGGTTAGGACTCCATGGGTCTGCTCATTGTACAATGGCCCTCTGTGCCTCCCAGAATATTTACTCCCCACCCCCATCCTGACCCAATAACATCCAGCTTGGATACTTCTTTATTGCATTTTCACAGCTTATCTTCCTCTTCAGTGGGTTTCTACATCCTTTTAACACACCCTAACCAGTCAAAATTCCACTCCACTCTCTCACTACTTCATTTCATTTGTTATGTTGTACGCACTGGGAACTATATACCCACATAATTATTCTATTGCTCTTTTTTGTTAAACAAGGTTTTCAGTATCAATTGAAAAATATATATGAAAGGTTTTTACCAAGCGCAGTAAGACCATGTGCACTCGCATCTCTTGGTTCATGGTGGCAGAGACATGCTCAAAATGTTTTCATTTAACCTGTTTTTTGCCATATTTCTGTGACTTCAGGCTTCAGCCATGTGTCTATGGTCTCATTCTTTCAGTATTCCACATGTAGACCATACCACTCATTTATATGCCACCAAACATAATATTATAAAAAATGGATGTCCAAAAGAAAAGATTCTCATATGCTGAGGATGATGGAAGTAAGTACCTTTAGATGCCTGGTCTTGTTGATACCATATCTCTGGATAGCTAGGATGTTTCATTTTGTTTTTAATTTTATTCCATACATCCATATGTAAATACAAGCATACAGAAGTATATACTGCACTCAGCACATACCTTGTAGCAGTTTCTTCTCTCACCCTGAGCTGTGGTGTTTTTCCCACCACTCAAAAACATGCTGTGTCTTTTAGCCTCAGACTTGAGAGGTATGTCAACAGAATGAATTTAGAACTGAATGGAGTCATGGGCAGCAGCACAGACTCTTAAGCAGTGCCTACTGGGGGAATAGACTACATTGTGCATCTTCTGTATTGTACAGTATCCTCTAGATAGGAAAATATGGATCATAAACTGCACAACATGTCAGGGACAGCCATTCAGCTGTGTAAATATTAGCTTTAGGTCATTTGGTCATATTGACTAATGGCAAGAAAAAATGGGCGTGGTTATTTGACAGTGATAAGTGGGTTGAAGACCCCGTCTACTCTGACCTGTGCCAGGGATCAATACTAATGGTGTGATGGGTCTATGTGTCTCTGTTGGCTAGTGAGTGCCCACCATAAAGCCCAGCAGCTCTGTGTCAGTAAGTTACTTGCCTCCTGGTAACCAATTGCCCAGTTTGGGTAACCTCGGATAGCTCTCTTAGTGAAAGTGGGGCATATAACAAATCAGACTGCCAAACAAAGAACTAAAAAATGCTACACTGAATACAGTTTTGCTGACAGATGTAGCTTGGAAATGGATGACATGATAGGAAGCAGGGGACTGGAAGGCTCTGCTGTTAACAGAGACTAGGCTGAAGGCCTGGAAGTTGAGTGAAGTGAAAATAAAATAGTTCAAGGAAATGCGCATAGCTGTAGCACCTGTGGGAGAAGAGAAAATAAGTGGAGCCAAAAAAAGATTGACAGAATCTCAGAATATCATGTGTGAAGACTATAGAACAGATATGTGTCTGAGCCAGATATGAAAATAAGGTACATAAAGAATGTTGGTGGTGGAGTACAAAAATACATAACATCAAAAGAAAGAAAGAGTGCAGGAAAAAATGGGAGCTACGAAAGATGGAGCAGGCTATGAAAGATTACTGGTTGGCTAACAAAGAGGCTATGAGAGGAGCCACAATAACAAAGAACAAAGTATCAGAAGTGCTCCACCAACTTTTGCAAAGCGACTCAGCAGATTGCACAAAGAACATCTATCAGGTTGCAAACCAAAGGCCAAAAGATAAAGAAAGTAGTCAGACACCCTTCATAAGGGATACCAGCAATGACCTGCACATCACACCACAGGACATCAAAGGCAGATGGAAGGAGCACTTCCAGCAGCTTCCAAATGAAGAAAAACCCACAGAAGCTGTACTCCCCCACACATAGCTTATGATGAAAGGGGAAGGAGTCCACCATATAAGAAGTAAGAAAAGCACTAAGGAAAATTAAGTCAGGTAAAGCAGCAGGCACAGCAGATATTCCAGTATTCCACTAGGTGAGTATTCTGTTAGCTAAGTCAGGGGAGAGCTGGCTCTGGAGGGTACTCATAGCAATATGGAGTGATAGATGTATCCCAGATGACTGAAAAATAAGCATACTAGTGCCAATGAACAATGGGGACATTCACAGCTGTGGACAGTGTAGAGGTATTGAACTGCTGCCACACTGCATGAAAGTTCTGGAGAGGGTGATTGATAAAAGTATATGCAGAGTAGTAAAAAGAAATATAGGAGATGAGCAGTTCAGATTCAGATCAGGATGCAGCACAACCAACCCAATGTCTGCAGTGAGACAGATATTTGAGAAGAAGCTAGAGATGAGAAAAAGAGTCTAACTGGGCATACTTAAACATGGAGAAAGCATATGACAAGATCCCAAGAAACATGGGTGCCAGAATCATAGAGCCAGGGGGAGGGGGAGCCCCCCCACTTTTACAGCTGCAAGACCTGTCGTGAAAAATTTATGAAGTGGAGTTTTCATGCTAACATGGATTCGCACACGGAAGTTAGACTAACTAAACTAGCTGTTCTTGTTCTCTTATTGGTCTGTGTTACAGGAGTTATGTTGCCGCTGTTCTGTTGGTGATGCCAAAGCCAGAATCATACCAGTAAGGAGAGTTTTGTTCTTTTATTTGCAGGAGTTATGCTGCTCCTGTGTGTGTGCGTGTGTTTGTGTGTGTGTGTGTGTGTGTGTGTGTGTGTGTGTGTGTGTGTGTGTGTGTGTGTGTGTGTGTGTGTGTGTGTGTGTGTGTGTGTGTGTGTGTGTGTGTGTATGAAATGCCCCAGTTAGGTATACCTGGTGGTTAGTGTTACTCAGGCTCAAACGAGAGCCTGAATTCTCCACCCATACCACCAATTGTAATTCAGGGAGTTGAGTCCATAGCTCTCAACTGTCCAGATTTTCACAGAATATTTGGCTCATACTTTTGGTCTGTTCCTCTTAAAATTTGTGGTTTTCTGGCAAATCAGTGAGAACTGAATTCACTAAAGAAGGATAGCCCTTTAAGTTTCAGTCTTCCTATCTTTCAGGAAACCCATGGTAATAGATAACACTTTATTTTAGCAACTATCTGAGATTATACATGCAATATTTAAAATGTGTCCCTGGTTTTGGTCGTTTGTCCCCCCCAAATACATTTGGCTTTTTCCAGATTTCTTGTGCTGCGAGGCTGAGAGATTTAGTTGAGTATCAAGTGGATTTTACAAGGAGCTGAGAGCTTCAGGGGAAGAGAACTTTAGTGCTACTTATGCTAAACTGTTTGCATTGTTAGTAGCACAACAGGTAGTACACTTGCTTTTGATGCAGAAGGCTGTGTGTTCTACTTCTACAGTATGTAGATGGATTGCTGATACTGTACTGTGTTGTACTTTAAAGGGACTAGATGCTGCAGTCCTATGAATGTCCTCCACTTTAGGAGTTGCCTAGTAACTATGTTTCTGTTATCAGTTTGCCATCCATTCCCCATTGCAAAATTACTAGCTTATCATTTTTTTAATGTAGCATAGGCAATTTATTTTTCAAGGGCAACAGGCACTTTATTTGTAGATGAAACAATGAAATATAAAGTTGTTTGCTAGCAGCAACCTCTTCATTAGTTACAGATCCCTTTAATGTGGAATTATTTTGATAACTTTCTTCTGCAGAGATTTTGCATATTTACTAATATTGATGGATTGTAATGATAGAAGTTTGAGTGGCCTTTTATGGTTGAAAATTTTCTGAAATGAGTAGTTTTGTCATTATTTGTTCATACATTTTGTTTCATTGCTTACTAGAAGACTGCTCCAAACTACAAATTTAAAACACATTCTAACAAGTGGTGCTGTATTATACAAAGAATATAATTTAATACAATCAGGTTAATACAATCAGGAAGGTGAATCGAAGAATGCATACATGTATGCTTGCATTCTGTGAGTAAGCATACATGTATGCAATCAAAGAATGCATACATGTATGCTTGCTCACAGACTCCAGGAGATCAAAATAGGGGAAGAGACCAGTCATCAATGGAGTCCCCCAGGATTCGGTGCTGAGACTTTTTCTGTTTGGCATATAAATCTCAAATGTAAAAGGAAATACCAAAGGACTTTGCCCGACTAAGTTTGAGATGACTGCAAGCTAGGAGCAGTTATTGAATCCCCAAATGACTTAACCATCATGCAGGAAGGTTTGTCCCAAACAATAACTAGGGCCAGAATCATGAATTGAAACTAAACTCCAAGAAATACATTATTGGTTGGGAGGGTGGCCTAATGGTTAAGGTGTTTGCCTTACAAACACAAGGTGCAGGGTTTGAGGTTGGTCAAGGATAATTGGCTAGGCTTATAAAAGGCTTTGCAGGGCAGGCTTACTTTAGTACTAATCTATGAACCTATGAACCTATTATTGTATCCTTTGGGAAGTCATCTACTCCAGGGAACTGCCAAATTGACATTTCCCCCTGAGAAGTGACCCAGTTGTTTGGCATTTGGGAACTTGTGTGTACAGTGACCTAACGTTTGACCAACATGTGCCCAGAGTCATAAGAAAGTCTTTCTATATTGCACAGCTTATAAACAGATTGATTGTGACTAGATCTAGAGATGTTATTGTCCCCCTTTACAAAGCCCTCATTAGGTCAATCATTTTGTATAATGCCCACTTTGGCATGTATCTGTCCAGACCCATGCAACAACTGGAATACCCACAGAGATACCTTACTAAAAGGATACAAGTCCTAAACAATAGGTCTTGCATGGACCACTTCAAAGATTTATCACTATACTCAGTATCCTACAGAGTGCTTAGAGGTGGCATGTCTGGCATACAAGGCATCCTCCAACCTAATACAGATGGACCTACTGAACATTGGCAAATCAAATGGCATCAGAAATACTCAATCCTGATATCTAAACTGAATGTTGTGGAGTGATGGCTATATATCACAGAGGCTACCACTGTTCCAGAACAGACTATCCATTCAAGTAAAACAAAGCTTATCCCTGTCCATATTTAAATGCAACTTGGATCTAAGGATGGGTAATATAAAATGTACTTCAGGATTGCCCCTCATGCCACTAATGGATAGAGGCAGTTCCTAAATACTGCATCCCTTACATGGGTCCTCTCAAATTACCTATAGTATAATCACATTTATTTTCACTAGGGCTAATATACAATTAACAGCCATGGGATAGGTAAGACCAATCAGGAAATGTTAATTCAAGCAGCAAAAGGGAAAATGGCTAAGTTTAAAATGTTCTCCAAGTGAACCTATGCTGTGGTAGTAAATAGTTTTTAAAAAATTGCCCTTTTTAGATCACTGAGTGCCCCTCTCACCCCCCCCCCCCAAGTCTTTAACAGCTTCCGGCACCTCTGCCAAGAAAGCAGATTTGGTCAGTCTTGTGGTGGTTCAAATTCCAAAAAACATTGGTAGAATTAGTGAAGGCTATGTACAAGGGCCCAATGACTCAGGTACGAACAGTGTTTGGACTCACAGAGGAGTTCCCAGTGGTTGTGGATCTGCATCAGGGTTCATCTCTGAGCCCACTGCTGTTCATACCGATGATGGACTACATTAGTACACAGGTAGAAGAGGGCAGATCAACAGAGTTACTGTATGCAGACAATGTGGCATTACTAGCAGACTTTAAACAAGAACGTCAGCATAGGATAGGGAAATGGAATGCAAAACCAAAGGAACATAAGATGAACCTGAGTACAGGTAAGACAGTGGTAATGGCAGCAAATGGGAAAGTCAGAAGAAGCTGAAAACTGAGATAGAAGTCATAATAGTGGAACAGATTAACAACTCTGAGTATCTGAAAGGGGTTGTTGACGAGAAAGGGAAGTCTGGATAAAGAAGTCAGAGCTAGAATCAGGGGGCCTGCAAGAAAACAGATTGCAGTGGTGTGGGCATGTGCAGGAAAGTAGAAAACAAGCTGATGAAGAAGAATTTGGAGAAATAGGAAGATGGCAAGAGGAAATGAGGATATCTAGTAAACAGATGGCTAGACTGTAAGACAGAAGACCTGTGGCAGTCAGTTATGACTGTCAGAGGATAGGAGAGTGGCACAAAATTGTGAGAAATGGTTACAGTTGACACAACAGTCGTCACTCCATGTTAGAAATGAGAAGGAGGGAGTTGGTGATGATGATGATGATGATGACAATGATGAATCAAACAGTAGTCATGTGAGGGGGTTGTCAGTCTAAAAACATGAATTCCTAAAGACCAGCCCAAAATTGCCACTAGATCATGAAAGCAAGGTTTACACCTAAAAAACACATATGGTACCAGTAACGCTACTTACTTTGCTTTTCTTTTAAGAGAACTAACAGCTCACTTCCATAACATTAAGTGAAATGTAGGGCACAGTTCCCTACATATTGACTTGCTGTCCTTTTTAGATTACCTCTCCCACTTCTTCCATCTGTGTCACAAGTTTTACTGCACTTGCTCTTTGTTACTGACAGTAACTTCTGAATTAATTTATTGTTTTTCTTGCCACAATTGCATTTCAGTGCCCCATTTCTTTCTTTTTGTGCTTAACAGCTGCATCATTTGAGGTGTTGCTTTACTCCATCTACTCTTACAATGTACGCTCTGCCTCTTGTTGCAACTGACTGTTTTTTATTACCATACCAAGTCATCAAGCCATTGCTATTTCTATCAGCCTACATCTCATATCTTGTGTATATGTGTTATGTTTTGCCACTGTAGCCTCTCCAGCTGGACTAGAAAATAAGCATAACTTTTTTCTAGCTATGTACGCATTTATTTATTTATTCATTTCACAAGTGAGTAGTCTGACATAAGATGGTAAATGTACGCAACTCTCCAAATTGTATAAAACCTAGAGTACAGAAAAAAACATTAACTGCATAAGATAAATAGTACAACGACAGACCCAATATCAAATACACATTCAGTTAATAGCAGACTTCATTATTTTGCCGCTTAATAGTTACTTCTGAAAAAACAAAACTCTCCATCATGTTACTGAGAAAGGTCTTAAATACTGTAGTAGCAGTGTTCTTAGGTTCATAGATTGTTACTAGGCTAACAACCACAAGGGTCCTTATAAGCGTAGCTGCACACCCCAGACCATATGGGTCCCAGGTATCATATTGGAGTGAGAGGCATGTTAGTAGGCAGACAGCTAAGTATTTGTAGGGGGGGGTTGTTATTTAGGATAATACTTTTCTTATTGAGGGCCTTTGTCCATAAGGGACAGGGGGCCATATGGGAGGGGGTAAATTAAAATTTTTCACTCAGTTGTCAAGGTTTTGTTTGAATAAGGTCAGGGATGAACTCTGTTTTACATGGATGGGGAGCCTATTCCGGAGTAATCCATCTCTCCAGCACATTCTGCTTATGTCATAAGTGAAGCTCACATCCCTGGATCTAGTGTTTCTGGTGCTGTTTGTTTTGTGCATGTGCAACAGATATATCAGGGATGGGTCTGAGGAAGCCCTGGAAGCCAGACAAAGATTCCCTCTCAGCAGCCTTTGTATATGTTCCAGGTGTTTTAAGTGTCTGGTTAGATACATGCCAAAGGGGGCATTGTATTCAATGACAGGTCTGGTAACTGGCTGAGTAGAGGGGTACTATAACTTCCTTGGACCTGGATGGTATACCATTACCTATTAGTTAAGAGACAGAATGGTTTTCTTATTATCTTAGCTACATGTTGGGAAAAGGGCAGATTGCTGTCTACATATGTTCCCAGATCCCTTATCTCTGGGTTGACTCTTAGAGGTGTTTTATCAATGGAGTAATTAACTTGCAGTGACAAGTTTCCCAAAGGGCATTATAATGCATTTTTTGGCATTGAGTTTTAGGCCAAGGCTTTGTCAACAATCATTTGATGATTGGGTCTTGGGGGAATCTATAATAGCTCCTAGTTTGCAGTCATCAGCAAACTTACCTTAGCTTTATGGGTAAGAAATTCTCTTGCTATAGTAGCAACATTTATGCCGTTCACCAGGTAACCAAAAACTTTTAATACATCCTCACTAGCTGTATGTTAGTGCTCATTATTTAGATAACAAAGAAGAAAAAGAGAAATAATGTAACACATATTTACTTGCTTTTAGGCCCCAGATAAACAGTAAAAGCAGACATGATCAAGGATATGTACAAACTACTCATTTCATTATAATTAGATATGTGATACATATAAAGCACTATAAGAAAAATGCCATCCATATCTGTATCTATATAAATTCTTTTGGCATTGGCTAGTAATCTGTCAGTGAAAAATTATGTTAAAAATGGAACCAGTGGTCCCAGTTAGTGCCTATTTGCTTTCCACCATCTGGCAAACATAGTGGCTAAAATGAACCTGTTTATAATAAGGCCCTTGCCTGCCAATAAATGAAATCACGTGGCTGAATGTGCTTGCCTTACTTGTAATGCCACAAGCAATGTAGTGCTATGACAAGCAGCACTTCGCTTGACATAGCCTACTGTTTGATTTGGCTCAGGCTGTGGTGGTGGTGGTGGGCATAATTTTGCTGACTGATAGGAGTTCTGTGATTACTATACATAAAGTGCAATTAAGTTAAAAACGAGGTTTGCTTGCTGATGACTTCTCTGAGGACAGTGGTTTGAAATGTAGGGTTTGCTTAGCTATATCACAGATGCAACTGCATTTAATTATTTGTGTTGCATCCTGAAACACTGAATAACTCTGATCCCCAAAGATGCCAAAGAAATGGTTGCATTATAAAAGAATGCATACTGCAGCCATGCTATCTTAATGTATATATATATATATATGTATTTACATTTATATCTATATATATATATATATATATATATATATATATATATATATATATATATATATATATATATATATATATATATATATATATATATATAAAACATGACACTTTCCCCCATTTTTGCTACCGTTTTTCAACTTTGTGTGCATCTTTTGCCAGAGCTTTATATAAGATATTTGCATGTGGCTATGTAATTTGAAGTATTATTGTATTATTGTTTTTGAATGTTGGTTGAGGTTTCAATTTACTTAATAATCCATGAAAGTTTCTTATCTTGCTCTGTTTATATGTGTAGTGGTACTTTAGGGGATGCAGCGATTTTCAGAAATACATTTGAGATCACAGCACTGTTGCCTCCACTGCTTACATACAAAAAAGGGAGACCTTTGTACACCATTTGCTGCTGTCAGCTAACTCGTAAACATTCCTTTAATAGAATGCTTAGCGTTAACCTTACTCGTCTTTCACTGATAAGTGACTATATTGTTCTATCTATTTATATTTATTTATTCACTTATGTATTTATTAATCAATCAGTTAATCAAGCAATTATTTACTTACATTTTGGTAATGATGCATATCCTTCTGGTCTGTAGACCTTGAAGAATAGAGTATAAAGAATGTTACAACATACTTAGTATATACTAACAATTTTAGGCCGACTAATCATTTAATTCAGGATTTGTAAATCATATGTTCACAATTTTAAAAGTGATAAGATACAGATACTTTCAAACATAAAAGTAACTCATAAACATGAGATAATAAAAATGGAATAAATGAGAACAATTTTCTTGAGTGAAGTAATGGAAATATGGCAGAGAACACTACTCAATCTGGTCTCGTATTCTAAGCATATATTCTGTTTCATAGCATTTATAATGTGCAACATGTGAGGTTGGAAAGTTAAATTGCACAGAACTCAAGGCAGGATTTGAGTTCATCATTATGGGTATTGTCAAGCTAGAAGATTGGATGGAGCATTTATGAATTGGGAGGAGGAGGGAAAACATTAAACAGAATAAAGTTGTTTGTCTTTTCGGCTTTTCCCTGTTAGGGGTTGCCACAGCGGAACTCCAGTCCACTAATGATTGGCAGTAGATTTTTTATGATGCCGAGTTACCAGCCCGACGCCCAACCTTGAATGAAGGCACGCCCATTCACGCATGTCTTTCGAACACCACTCGACCGCGGGGAGGACATGCAGACTCCACACAAAAGGCACTCCAACCGAGAATCGAACAGGAGTTAAACAGAAGAAAGTAAGGAGAATATATGCAGATGTAGATTGGATTCGTCCTAAGGTTTGGCTTGAGCAAATACCTGAATCTAGAGAGAGAGACGGAACAATTTTGAAAGACCACCAGTAAGGTGCTTCAGAGTGAAGTGAAGAAGAATCCAGTGGTCATATTACAGGAGCACTATTTATTTTTGTGTATTTCCAGCAAATTGTGAGATGTTATGCAATGGTCTCTGCTATTGAAATCTTATGCTATTAAGTCAGCATCGTATCTGTATTAGATTTTTTGAAAGCTTTATTAACTTGGAATGCTGAAGTCTGAGTCAGAATGGGCAGGCATAAAAATGAGAAATGCATTCAGAAAATGTGAAAAACATTTCTATGTAGGTCACCTAGTGATGTAGTGGTTTGTCTTATCCAGACACGGTAGATATCCTTTGCTAATTAAGGTTAGGATGCAATAATTTTACAACAGGACAGATTCTAGGAGATATCCAAAAGTGACTACTGTGGAGTCAGTGGAAAGCAAGTTATTAAGAAGGAAAAGAATGCACAATTTTTTCTGTCAGTTTCACTAAACATGAGTTATTTGATAAGAGTAACTAGGCTTCTGGAGAAGACATAACCGAAGTCTGTAAGAAGCTGTCAGTACTCTGACAGACAGCAAAGGGAGGAAATATTAACACTTTAGCTGCAGCTTCTTATATTTCCCATTGTCTTAGAGTGGAGCATGGGTGATAGCAGCATGTGACAAAGAAAAATATTACATCCCAGATGTGCACTGAGTGACAACTGTACTCATGTGATGTATGAGTGAAGGACATTCAAACAACCCTTGTCACTACGTAGCTTACTCACATTGTGCTGTAAGGGCAAAGGATATGTAACTCACTATGTGTAAGTATGTTAAAGCAGAACTCTCTACATTCTTAGCCTAACAGTTTACATGCCGCACTTCCTTTGGCTTTTCTCAGGGTCCTCCACTTTTAGCTGCTAGGTCTGACGTCCAGTAAGGTGTTCCTTAGCCACAACTTTGCATTCTTGTAGATGGTCACTTTGCATATTTAAAGCCAAATACATTACAGAAGGTACCTTTTGTGAATATGTCTCCAACAGCCTCTTTAATAGCAGCTCTAACTTGTAATATTTTTGTCAGTAATGTTAACTTTTTCAGCTTGTACCATAAGCCCTGGGATCACAGGAGCTCTGATAGACTTCTCATGCTTTGCAAACAATTCATCATCTTCCAAGTAAGGAAACACAAGCTTCATACAAAAAACACATCCCAAGTATTCAGTGACCAAAATTCAGCTGATAATACTTTAAGGACAGCAAAAGGGAGACTAGCATCAGTGGTCATCAAAAATGTACTACTCACATCATGGTCACTGTCTCCTTCCCCTAAGCAGCCATGTTTTAAAATTTCTCCAGTCTTATCAAGTACAGTTTCATTATTTTTACATCTTCCTTTTGTGTCTCAGAGTTCTGGCATACCTTTCTGTGTCTGCAATGTTCACAATGAGTTTGATTCCTTAATGACTGCATATTTTTGACCCAGTATTAAAACCCATATGACAGAGTAAGTAATCTAATGTCTTCAAATACTAGGTCCATTTAATTAGAGTTTGGAATCAATGTATCACTTATGTTCAATGTAGGCTATGTTCACTTAATTGGTAATACACTGGCTTAACTTTATTAATTACATTTATAACCGTAGAAGAAGCAGAAGAGGAAACAGCAATATGTATAAATTATAACAACTGACTGGTATGATTGACAGCACCGAAAATGAAGAAATTGGGGAGAGTTTACTGGCTGATAAGGAAGAGTGAAGCAACCTCAGTGATTACACAGATTTCAGCACACTGACCAATGACAAGCATTTATGCATATTAATGAATTGCCCCTGGTGCTATTATGATTACTACAGTGTTTTGGCTCCCTCTCTCAATCTCTGATTGGATTTTGTATGCTATCTGTTTTGCTATATTGTTGTGGTGTCTTTCGGCTTTTCCCGGTTAGGGGTCGCCACAGCGGAACTCTGGTCCGCTAATGATTGGCAGTAGATTTTTACATGCCAAGTTGCCAGCCCTGATGCACAACCTTCAACTAAGGTACTCCCATTCACGCATGTCTCCACACAGAAGACGCTCTAGCTGAGAATCGAACAGGACAGTATTGCTTAGAATCCTGGTCATTGTGAATGTTTACATTTGAATCAGAATCAGTGCAATACTAAAGCAGATGTACAAGTAGGAGATAGCTGTAGTTTTGTTTTATCAAATAATTCATTTATGCAAATGTTTATCATTCAGCATTTTGCAAATTAAAAGAAAATAGATAAATATGACTAAACAAATACAGCCATAGAGCAAGTCCTAGGATATTAATGCAGATAAAAAATAAGTAGACAATTTCTCAGTGTAGCATAAATAAGGTTACATGAGAAAAATCAGTTATTATAATAAAATATTAAATGTAGAAAACAGAAGCCTGAAAGGGTTTAAAAACTGCCTCTCAAAAAGGCAGTACTTTAGGGACCTTATCTTTAATGAGAGGCATCTTCATTAAAAATAAAGGTGCAATCAATAGTTGATCACTGGTTGTTTATACCTGGGAGATGTTTTTTGGAAGAACATTTTCTTTCCATTCAGGCCTTTTGTAATGACATTTCACTAGATACTGGAAAAGGACCTGTCCTAGTACTAGCATCCTAAATACTCTGGTAGAAACTATTCTGAGATCTTAGTGGGCCCCATTTAGTATCACCCTCTGCATCCTATTCTGTATCTCATGTTCATTATCCTATTCTGTATCTCATGTTCATTATCCTAGTCTCTATCTCATGTTCATTATCCTAGTCTCTATCTCATGTTCATTATCCTAGTCTGTATCTCATGTTCATTATCCTAGTCTCTATCTCATGTTCATTATCCTAGTCTCTGTCTCATGTTCATTATCCTAGTCTGTATCTCATGTTCATTATCCTAGTCTCTATCTCATGTTCATTATCCTAGTCTCTATCTCATGTTCATTATCCTAGTCTCTATCTCATGTTCATTATCCTAGTCTCTATCTCATGTTCATTATCCTAGTCTGTATCTCATGTTCATTATCCTAGTCTCTATCTCATGTTCATTATCCTAGTCTCTATCTCATGTTCATTATCCTAGTCTGTATCTTGTATTCATTATCCTAGTCTCTATCTCATGTTCATTATCCTAGTCTCTATCTCATGTTCATTATCCTATTCTGTATCTCATGTTCATTATCCTAGTCTCTATCTCATGTTCATTATCCTAGTCTCTATCTCATGTTCATTATCCTAGTCTGTATCTCATGTTCATTATCCTAGTCTCTATCTCATGTTCACTATCCTAGTCTGTATCTCATGTTCATTATCCTAGTCTCTGTCTCATGTTCATTATCCTAGTCTCTATCTCATGTTCATTATCCTAGTCTGTATCTCATGTTCATTATCCTAGTCTCTGTCTCATGTTCATTATCCTAGTCTGTATCTCATGTTCATTATCCTAGTCTCTGTCTCATGTTCATTATCCTAGTCTCTATCTCATGTTCATTATCCTAGTCTGTACCTCATGTTCATTATCCTAGTCTCTATCTCATGTTCATTATCCTAGTCTCTGTCTCATGTTCATTATCCTAGTCTCTATCTCATGTTCATTATCCTAGTCTCTATCTCATGTTCATTATCCTAGTCTGGATCTCATGTTCATTATCCTATTCTCTGTCTCATGTTCATTATCCTAGTCTGTATCTCATGTTCATTATCCTAGTCTCTATCTCATGTTCATTATCCTAGTCTCTGTCTCATGTTCATTATCCTAGTCTCTGTCTCATGTTCATTATTCTAGTCTCTGTCTCATGTTTATTATCCTAGTCTGTGTCTCATGTTCATTATCCTAGTCTCTATCTCATGTTCATTATCCTAGTCTCTATCTCATGTTCATTATCCTATTTTGTATCTCATGTTCATTATCCTAGTCTCTATCTCATGTTCATTATCCTAGTCTCTATCTCATGTTCATTATCCTAGTCTCTGTCTCATGTTCATTATCCTAGTCTGTATCTCATGTTCATTATCCTATTTTGTATCTCGTATTCATTATCCTAGTCTCTATCTCATGTTCATTATCCTAGTCTCTATCTCATGTTCATTATCCTATTTTGTATCTCGTATTCATTATCCTAGTCTCTATCTCATGTTCATTATCCTAGTCTGTATCTCATGTTCATTATCCTAGTCTCTATCTCATGTTCATTATCCTAGTCTCTATCTCCTGTTCATTATCGTAGTCTCTATCTTGTATTCATTATCCTAGTCTCTATCTCATGTTCATTATCCTAGTCTGTATCTCATGTTCATTATCCTAGTCTCTATCTCATGTTCATTATCCTAGTCTGTATCTCGTATTCATTATCCTAGTCTCTATCTCATGTTCATTATCCTAGTCTCTATCTCATGTTCATTATCCTAGTCTCTATTTCATGTTCATTATCCTAGTCTGTATCTCATGTTCATTATCCTAGTCTCTGTCTCATGTTCATTATCCTAGTCTGTATCTCATGTTCATTATCCTAGTCTCTATCTCATGTTCATTATCCTAGTTTGTATCTCATGTTCATTATCCTAGTCTCTATCTCGTATTCATTATCCTAGTCTGTATCTCATGTTCATTATCCTAGTCTCTATCTCATGTTCATTATCCTAGTCTGTATCTCATGTTCATTATCCTAGTCTGTACCTCATGTTCATTATCCTAGTCTCTATCTCATGTTCATTATCCTAGTCTCTATTTTGTATTCATTATCCTAGTCTGTATCTCATGTTCATTATCCTAGTCTCTATCTCATGTTCATTATCCTAGTCTGTATCTCATGTTCATTATCCTAGTCTCTATCTCATGTTCATTATCCTAGTCTCTATCTTGTATTCATTATCCTAGTCTGTATCTCATGTTCATTATCCTAGTCTCTATCTCATGTTCATTATCCTAGTCTCTGTCTCATGTTCGTTATCCTAGTCTGTATCTCATGTTCATTATCCTAGTCTGTATCTCATGTTCATTATCCTAGTCTCTATCTCATGTTCATTATCCTAGTCTCTGTCTCATGTTCATTATCCTAGTCTGTATCTCATGCTCATTATCCTAGTCTGTATCTCATGTTCATTATCCTAGTCTCTATCTCATGTTCATTATCCTAGTCTCTGTCTCATGTTCATTATCCTAGTCTGTATCTCATGTTCATTATCCTAGTCTCTATCTCATGTTCATTATCCTAGTCTCTGTCTCATGTTCATTATCCTAGTCTGTATCTCATGTTCATTATCCTAGTCTGTATCTCATGTTCATTATCCTAGTCTCTATCTCATGTTCATTATCCTAGTCTGTATCTCATGTTCATTATCCTAGTCTGTACCTCATGTTCATTATCCTAGTCTCTATCTCATGTTCATTATCCTAGTCTCTGTCTCATGTTCATTATCCTAGTCTGTATCGCATGTTCATTATCCTAGTCTCTATCTCATGTTCATTATCCTAGTCTCTATCTCATGTTCATTATCCTAGTCTCTATCTTGTATTCATTATCCTAGTCTGTATCTCATGTTCATTATCCTAGTCTGTATCTCATGTTCATTATCCTAGTCTCTATCTCATGTTCATTATCCTAGTCTGTATCTCATGTTCATTATCCTAGTCTCTATCTCATGTTCATATCCTAGTCTCTATCTCATGTTCGTTATCCTAGTCTCTATCTTGTATTCATTATCCTAGTCTCTATCTCATGTTCATTATCCTAGTCTCTATCTCATGTTCATTATCCTATTCTGTATCTCATGTTCATTATCCTAGTCTGTATCTCATGTTCATTATCCTAGTCTCTATCTCATGTTCATTATCCTATTCTGTATCTCATGTTCATTATCCTAGTCTGTATCTCATGTTCATTATCCTAGTCTGTATCTCATGTTCATTATCCTAGTCTCGGTCTCATGTTCATTATCCTAGTCTGTATCTCATGTTCATTATCCTAGTCTCTATCTCATGTTCATTATCCTATTCTGTATCTCATGTTCATTATCCTAGTCTCTATCTCATGTTCATTATCCTAGTCTCTGTCTCATGTTCATTATTCTAGTCTCTATCTCATGTTCATTATCCTAGTCTCTGTCTCATGTTCATTATTCTAGTCTCTATCTCATGTTCATTATCCTAGTCTCTATCTCATGTTCATTATCCTAGTCTGTATCTCATGTTCATTATCCTAGTCTCTATCTCATGTTTTATCTATAGTAATAGCATAGTACCTGATCTAAGGCTGTCTTTTAACCACATTTTTGTATTGTGCACCATTAAATGCCTTGTTGAAGTCTAAGGAGGTCATGTCCACCGACCCTTTCTGATCTTTCATTCACCTCTTTTACCTTCTGTTTTTGTTTCAGTTCTGATACCTACAATCAACAGGCAGGAAATAATTTTCCGAAATTACTACTTTAAATTAAACGATTTTCTATTAATCTGTTGCTTTTGCTTCATGATCAGCTTTATTAATCACAACAAAAATCATGAATATTGTATAACTGTAGTCTTATAAAACTAAATAGGATTGTGATCCTAACTACAGAAAACTGCCTCAGCATGTCTGACCAGTTCCATGACCTCAAAGGTTTCAGGAAGAAAGCAATTCACCAAGTCTGAAAATAAAACTAGGTTTATTGGAGAACTATAAGGCCTTTTTTCTTTATAGAAGTACTGATATCTTAACTGAGGAAAATTTCTTTGCAAAGAACTGGTCAAACTCCTCACACTGATGTCTGCATTTATCCAAGTATGGAACAGATGGATTGTACATTGTTTTTGCAACTCCAAACAGGTACTATTGTGACACAGACTGAGTACTTTCTTAGAGCTGTCCCCATGTTCAACTACTTGTCTTGCAAAACAATGTGCCTTTTTATACTGATGGTCACTTGCTAGACAAAATGCTTATTTAGTGGTGTGCTGACCTCACCACTAAATCCATCCAACCATCCATCCATCCATCCATTCACAACTCCACACTGCCACATCATCAGTGAAAATCACCTAGATCTAATGTTCGTACCACTGGTATCTAGCCCTGACACAGTGGTTCTGCCATAACACACACACACACACACACACACACACACACACACACACACACACACACACACACACACACACACACACACACACACACACACACACACCCCTATGGCTAAGTTAGTGTGTTCAATCCACCTAGTGCATGTCTTTGGAAATATGGGAGGAAACCAGAGTGCCCTGAGAAAACCCATACAAATACAGGAAGAAAATGCAGACTCCACACAGAAGACATCCTAGCCAATAATCAAACCAGAGAATACCTTGTTGTGAAGCAACAATTCTAGCAAGGGACATTTTACTGAGATCCTTCTGTGATGGCTATCTGGTAGGTGTGATGGCTATCTGGTAGGCTGCAGTTTGGGCATCTGAGTCATCAAACAGATCACTTGTAAAGAGGGCCTAAAAGTAACCATAACTGCTTTGGAACTTAGTCTTTTTATAAACATCTTTATTGAATTATCACTTGTGCCAAGTGGGAACAGTAAGGGCCAATAAAATTTTGCAGGCAGAAATTTGATCTAGCTAGATGATAAATAGACTATCTGAGAAGAACCACCTCCCAGTAAGTACATGCCAGATCTGAAGTAAGCAATGAGTTTAATACAGCCAAGCCATGGTGGTGCAGTGGTAGCATTGTTGCCTCACAGCAAGAGGTTCTCCCGTTCGATTCTCGGCTGGAGCGCCTTCTATGTGGAGTCTGCATGTCCTCCCCGCGGTCGAGTGGCGTTTGAAAGACATGCGTAGAATGGGCGTGCCTTCACAGAAGGTTGGACGTCGAGCTGGCACCTTGGCACCCGTAAAAGATCTCCTGCCAATCATTAGCAGACTGGAGTTCCGCTGTGGCGACCTCTAACCGAGAAAAGCCGAAAGAAGAACAAAGCAGTTTGGGAGTTACACATACCAGGTTGAGCTCAAGTTCACTAAAGATATCACAGAATTTTTTTTTATTTTTTTTTATTGACCTTCTCCAGACACCACTTTCCCATAATGCCCATTTATTCACAACACAGAGAAGTGAGTGACATTGCTATAACGTATAGAGAAATATATCTTATTAATCCCCAAGCCTTGTCCATCATTTAATTTGTGCTTGATGTACATGATATTGAGGTAAATGTGTGTGAGTTCATTGTGAAAATGCTGACTTCTGTTCCTTGACTGTATATCCTATCACTGGTGTAAAACACGTCTGTGCATTTACAAGAAATAGAGTCACACCGCATCTACATTACAGAAAACAAAACTGCATATCTACTCTAACAACTTTAAAGGAAGACAATTCTCTGGAAACAGCAAATACAAATAAAAGCATACTACCAAAAACATATATATATATATATATATATATATATATATATATATGTGTGTGTGTGTGTGTGTGTGTGTGTGTGTGTGTGTGTGTGTGTGTGTGTGTGTGTATACATTGGTATCTTTACCCCCAGGTCCTCCAGTGCAAGGGCTCTGTCTTATTACCCCTTATGCTAACACCATGGTGACTACAGTAAAATAAAAAAAAAAAAACACTCCCACTGATGTACAGACAGCCTTAGACTGTCATAAAACTGTAGTGTCATCTATACTCAAATATGACAGACAGTGAAGCAGAAACCAACTATTAACTTAGTGAATAGTTGACACAATGCATGGCACCTATAAAGATATGCATGTAAATACATATACACACACAAAAACATATTAGAGTTGTTGCTGAGTACCAACTCACTCAGGCTATTTCAGTGCTTATTACTTTGGGTATGTAATATATTTAGTTATTTACTTTTTATATTTATTATCCAGGTAAACCTAAT
This sequence comes from Protopterus annectens, assembly GCF_019279795.1. NCBI lineage: Eukaryota > Metazoa > Chordata > Ceratodontiformes > Protopteridae > Protopterus > Protopterus annectens. The sequence continues at coordinate 789,677,882 of NC_056729.1, forward strand.
CCCTTTTCTGGTCAACCGAACAGCACTGTCAGGTTAAGTGACTTGCTCATAGTCACATAGTCAGCAAATGGAGGTAGAAAAAAATCAAACCCTGTATCCTTTGGTTACAGATCAGAGTCTTGATAATCTATAGTAACTGCGAGTCTAGAATGCATGGACAATGTCTTTTTGTGTTTGAATGTGTTTATACCATGATTCTTTTACAGTCAGAATAAAATACACATTTCTTCTATTCAACACACAGTTCATGCTAATTACAGTTAAAGGTGCTCATTAATTTAATTTTCTTGTCTTGCCCTTTTAATCTTCATCTGTGTACCTATTCCTTTTTGCTTTTTGTCATTTAGCTTTGATCATCTCTTAATTGTAGATCTTATTTCAGGTTCTGGAGTTTATGGCAGTGACTATTCTAATGTTATGAGGGCTGGTGTCAGGTTTTGCTTATGGTTTTCTATCCTTATTTTGGCAAATTTAAATGCAATCTAATTAAACAATTAACTCTGTCATCTAATGTTAGAATTTCCTTCTGAGAAAGGTAACAATAATCCCTTCTGCATTTCTCTAAGTCAAAGGAATAGCTGGGTCATCTAGAGCCCCGTGCATGTCCGCAATATAGTGCCCTACTACCAGAACTTCATTTTTCACAGTAGACATCAGCTTCCTATAGCCAAATATATAACCCCTCAGCTCAAGAGAAGAGCAAAAAAGGGCTTTCGCTTTCCTGCAGCCAAATACATGCCCCCTCCTCAGCTCTTCAAGAGTGAAAAACAAAACTGTTTTCAAAACTGTAACAAGTTAAGTACACATACAAAATGGATGTCCTTGCCTTATAAGAGTGCAGAACTACACTTCTCAGACATGACCCAGACACTTTCCACCATTAGGTCTGCCCTTGCTAGACTTCTATTCTAAATAGCTTTTCTTCATTAATGAATTCAAATCTTTAGCTTTGCACTAGTGTTTCGGCTACTGATTAAACACCATGGTAAAGATCATCCTAGTCTCATCTATGACTATTTTATTATGTATTCCTTGGTGACATTGATGTATTGTGCTTGTATAGTTACCTGATTGAATTCTTTAATTGCTGTGTTGTTTTCCTGTGGTACATTTTCTGCTTTCCCTCCATTTTAAATGTTTCTGCCATTTTAGTAGCATTTCAACAAGTTTTGATTACTTACTTATTTTCTTTTTTGAAAATTACAAGTACTGTGTTGTATAGTCATGTGACTGGATTCATTAATTTCTGTATTGTTTCCCTGTAATTAATCAGCTGTTTCCCCCTTTTTATGCTATTTATAACTTTGGAAATGGTGCAGCAAAGTCTTAGCTTGTGTATGGGCAGTTTGAGAGATCGTGGTGACTATTCAGTGAGAGTGGATACGCAGCTGCTATTTGGTGAAACCTGGCATTATTGGCTAGAGGCAAAAGTTGTTTTAAGGCTGCTTCCTCACTGGTTTGTTTAAATTCTTAGCTCAGCTATATTGCACTGAGCTGCAGTGCATGCAGTGCCATGCAAACCTGTCCTCAATAGGTGCAATCACTTTGAATGACGTTTTACTCCTAACATGCCTTGCCAGAGCCATACCCTTTAGCAGGCTTTGCTGAAAGCACTGCCTCTTTGTTTAGGACCAAGTTAAGTTACTGTATACTGCTTCTATTTTAGTAGAGCACCTCCGCTAGTTAACTTTTATGTTACAAATGTACATGCTTCAGGCGTACAACTGACTGATGATCAAGGAGAATGAACTGCTACTTTCCCCATCACAAGCTACCCCTTAGAGATGCAAATATTTAACTAAGATGGAGACATCACTCTCAAAAAAAAAGTATGTGAGTACCACATAATGTCACAGCACAGCACTCGAATAGATGCAAAATTATCAAATGCTAAACTTCAAAAAAGTCATTGACTAAGCTTTCAAGGGTAAAGAAGATGTGGTCACAGTGGAAATTAAATACCACAACACATAGAGCTACATCCTCAATCAAGAGACACAAGGAAAAAATGGCACAAACCTGGTACTCTACTGACAATAATGTACTGGTGAACAGTGACTCCTTAGTAAGACACACAGGCTCTACTCTCACAAGGCTGGTTAAAAACAGGGGGATGGTGAGTTGTCTTTCCAGTGTCAAGAACACTGACATCTCAAGGACCCTCCAGACCCTTAAGATTAACAAATAGGATTATGATATGGTGGGGGTCCATGTTGGATAAATGATGTGACATGCAAAATTCTAAGGAAAATGTTGAGAGGTATTTTTGAACTCTCTGTGTATATCACAAGTGCAGGAAAAACTCTAGTACTGAGTGGAATCTTAACTTCACCAAACATGATGGCGAGGAACAAGGAAAGGATGATCAATTTTAACATTTGGCTTGGTAATAATGTAATTCGAGGGGGATGCAGTATGTGTCTGCATGGGATAAAGTGATGTACAGCCCCACTGACTTTGCCAAGGGTAAGAGATATCAACACCAAACTTACATATACCTAAGGACCTAACCCATCACCTATCACCATGAAAGTACTCTTGTTAAAAGTAATTTCCAAAGCAAAAAATATGCCTACAACTATTCAACCTGAGTGTATCCACTGGATTTGTATTCAAGGTTTATTGCACAGCAGTTCTGATGTCCCATTAGCTTGAAGAATTTCATCTGCAAGGACATTCAGTATGGCTTTGTTTAGGTTAGGTCATTTCTAATGAATCTAACATTTTTTGAGATGGTAACACAGTAGTGCAGTGGTCACTCTGCCCATACAACATACTTTCACTTCACCAAAGCATTTTACACTATACCACATACCAACATTATCAATAGGCTAAATGCACTCTAAATATATCCCTATGTAGTTAGATGGATAACTAACTGGCTAAGCATAGAACCCACACTATCAGGGTGGCAGGCATACCCTCAGAGAGAGACAGAGAGAGAGAGAGAGAAAGTAACCAGTGTGGTACTACAGGGTTCTATGCTAGGATCTTTGCTATTTAGCATAACTTTCTCTTATATCCAAGTCAGAAATCAGGAACTCTGGTTAACCAAGTTGCCAACAATTATAAGTTGGGAGTTATATCTGAATCACCTTCTGCTATGCAGAACAACAAAGTGAACTTACACATGTTAGTATCTGGTGCACTGACAATGAACAAAAACTAAATGCTAAAAAGTGCAATATTGTTACATTTGGCAAACACACTTTGCACCCAACTTATAGTACAGAAAACCCTCCAGTCCAAAAGCACAATGTTGTAATAGACCATGACACATGAGTACACATCTCCCTTTCCTTTGATTGTCATGTTGCAGCAGTGGTCAGAAAATCCTTCTATTTGGCACAGATGATCACAAAGGGCATTTATTCTAGGTCCAAAGAAGTCTTGCCTACTCTATACTCTGCACTGATCAGATCCATCATATAATACAATACCCCATCTTTGATATATCTTACTGAACATATTAAGCAGTTAGACAGATTCCAAAGGTTACTGACAAAAGATTATGGGACTAAAAGACCCAAACTATCAAGAAAGGCTGGAGGCCTTGCTCCTCTGTTTAGTATCTTACATAGGTTCATAGGTTCATAGGTAGGTACTAGGCTATCTGCCCGAGGGCATTTATAAGCCTAGCCAGAGTGTGTTGGCTTTCGCTGCCCCATTGATTAATTAACTGATCCTCTGTCAGGCAGAGCCAATGAAGTGATCCCAGGGGTGTATTTTCTGTTACCCATCCACTCATCAAGGTTTTTCTTGAAGAGTGTTAGTGAGGGGCTCTGCCTGATGTAATTTGAAATTTTGTTCCAAAGCATGGGGAGTCTCTGTGACAGGAATCTATCCCTCCAGCATGTCCTATTTATTGTTGCGGCGAGGTTTAGCTCAGTAGACCGTGTGGCTCTCAGTGACTTGGATTTCTTTAGGTGGAGCATATCCATCAATTATGAGTTGGACATGGCTTTGTATGTCAGGCAGAGATCACCTCTGAGTAAGCAATATGCCACTGAGTACAGCCGGAGTTTTTTCAGTCAGGCTGCATAGGACATATGCATGAGACCAGTAATCCTCTTGATGAGGTACTTTTGTGGTCTTTCCAGTTGTTGGAAGTGTCTTGTGAGGTACATCCCAAATGGGGCATTGTACTCTATTGATGGGTCTAATGAGTGACGAATAGAGGGGCACTATAACCTCTTTATTTCTAGATGAGAACCCTTTAGTAATTAGATGGGCCATGTAGAAGGATTTCCTAACTACTTTAGCAATATGAATGTCAAAGGAGAGATTACTATCTACCTGGGTCCCCAGATCTCTTATTACCTCTTCTGTATTAAGGGGGCTGCCACCTATGTAGTAATTCGTGGGTGTTTTGTTTTTCCCAAACGGGATGACTATGCATTTTTTGGCATTTAGCTTGAGGCCATGGCTTTGGCACCAGGTGTCCTTCTCATCAAGGCCCTTTTGGAGGATGTCCGTGTCAGACGGAGAGTCAGTTATGGCTCCCAGTTTGCAGTCATCAGCGAACTTGGTTAGCTATAGTCCTCCTGTGTTTGGACTGAGCCTTGCGGGACACCACTTGTGACTGGTTTAGAGTCGGACCTGTAGCCCGCTATTCTTACTGTGTGAGTTCTGTCTGTAAACCAGTTGGCAACCCATCTCGTGATGTAGGAGTTTATGCTCAGGCTGGTGAGTTTTTCTGTAATACCCGAGTGGGGAATGGTGTCGAAAGCCTTGGCGAGGTCAAGGTAGGCTGTGTGAACCACCTTTCACTTGTCTATGGCCTTGGTGACTGTCTCGAAGAAGTCAACCAGGTTTAGTAGGCATGATCTGCCCTTAACAAAGCCGAACTAGGTCGGGTAAAGTGTTTGGAGGTTCCCAATGTCTTTGTTAATGAGTTCCACGGTGATGCGCACCACAGCCTTGCAGACCAGGCTAGTCAGGCTTATGGAGCAATAGTCACCAGGGTCAGTTGTGGCCCCTCATTTGTGGAGAGGAATAACCATTGCTGTGCACCATTCTGTGGGCACATATCCTGTGGAGAAGCTGAGGTTGAACAGCGTGTTTAGGTGGGGGGTTAGTTCGTTCTGTAGTTCGTATAAGACGCAGACTGGGACACCATCTGTTCTCATTGACGCTGTGTTTTTGGCTTTTGAATGGGCTGTTTTCACCTGTGCATCTGTGATTTATGGGACACTACACTTTTCTGGTATTGTTGTGGGCCCTTTTGGAGGTGTGAGGGGGGTGAAGTTTGCACTGAATCTATCTGCCAGTATGTTGGCAACATCAGTAGGTTCAGTATATTTTGTGCTATTTTGCACTAGTTCAGTGCATATCTGCGAGTTGCCACTTAGATTCTTAACATAGCTAAAGAAGGCTTTGTGGTTATCTTTTGAAACCTTGGCTATTTTACTTTTGAAGTTAGCCTTGGATAATTTCATGAGGGACCTCAGTTTCTTACTGATACTGATCAGGGATGTCTTTCCTTCTTGGGATTTGCTTTTTTTCTGAGCTAGTTTCCTCCTTCTGTTGTACAGCCTGTTTATTGCAGGGGTCCACCAAACTGGTTTCCTTCTCTTAGAGGAGTGAGTCTTGGTTTTGCTAGGGATGGCATGACCCATGCATCCTTGTAGGTGCTCATAGAGTGCATTTGTGAAGGTTTCTGCATCTTAGGCAGCGTTATCCTTTAGCGTGGGAGCTCTGAAACTTACCACATCTGTCTTAAGTAAGGTGAAGTTTGCTTTAGAAAAGTTTTTTACTGTGGTTTCCTTAGTTGGGGGTGGTGGTGGGGTGTGGACATCCAGAGTGATTAGTTTATGGTCTGATCTAACCAGTGACGGGTTGACCTCCGGTGTGGAACACCTGGGACGATCTCTGCTTTGCTTTCCAGGCCATTATGATTCCAGAAGTCCAAGACCTCTTATTTCTTCACAAATGAAACAGTCCTGTAAACACTAGAATAAAAGATCTGAGCTTGCTTCAGCAAATAAAGAAATTATGGTGGAGAGGTACATTTCACATGCAATGACTACCCTATGACCCCCAAACCCTGTAGGATAAACGTGCCCTAGTACACACTTGGAACACAAAATTTGGGATCAAACTAAATGCTAAAATGTGTAGCATTATCAGGTTTGTAAGAAAACCTCTCTTATCATACTCTCCAGACAACACACCTCTACAAATTGAAAATATAGCTAGGGGCCTAGGTAACTGGGTTGGTAGTTCCTTCTGTTCTGATCATCATGTAATAATGATTGCCAGGAAATTATTTTAAGTAGCCCAGATAATTGCCAAAGGAATATCATCTAGGTTGAATGAGGCAATCACTTCATTATACTCAGCATTAATCAAGCCATTTATCAAAAGTCCCCTTAGTATGCACCTCACTAAACATATCAAACAATTAAAAGGAAACCAAAGGTTCCTAAACAAAAAACATCACAGGCTAAAAGTATCTGAGCTATCAAAAGAAGTTGGAAACTCCATTTCTTTATTCAGTGTCTTATAATGTTTTTGAGGGCAGAGCTCTGACTATATGCCACACCATTAGAGACACAATTGTCCATGAGCTCATGTTTTTCCATAAGTCCAATGTCTCCACCAGTACTAGAGACAGGTACATAAATCTTCAATAACATACAAAACACAATGGAATTTTTTGATGCAGCACCTCATGAAGCTCTGGAATAAACTTCTCCTGCATGCTAAGCAGTGTGACTCAGTATCTTCCTTTAGACATAAACTTGACCACTGGATGGGTGCCTACAGATTTATTCCAGGATTGATTGGTATGGGTCTACTGGAGAAAGGAGGTGCTGCCTGAGAGAGGATATTGGTAAGGCAAAAGTGGTCATGAGGCTTATCTATGAATCTATGAATATAAATCAACCCAGCCCTCATGCCTTATCTTCGGTGTATCTTATTGAAGATGCTGACTGTTCTTCATCTAGCTCACCATTTAACCTTTTACTCTTTCCATATCCTACTTCTCAGTTCTTTGTTTTCAGTAATATGAAAAAAAACAAACAAAAAAAATATAATATTTTCTTGATTTCTCACAAACATTTGAAATCCACCCCTTCACCTTCCTAATCCAACACTTGTTTTTTTGTTCGTTTTTCGTAATCCAACACTTGTTTTTTTTTTTGTTTCTTCAACTTCCATGCTATCATCTTCACTTGCATTTTACGTCTACTCCACCACAGGCCCTACTTTGTTAATTCTCCCTCTACATGCCCATCCTCTAGCTTATTCTTCTTTCATACACTCATTTTTTGTTATTTACTCATCTCATGCCTCCTCTTAACAGCAAGACTATGCAGTGTCCCTAACTTGTCCTCAAGATCTACTACATTAATCCTTTTGTCTATTTAACACCCCTTTTGAAACTCATAGTTTGTGTTCTTCACACTGCATTCACAACATTCCTTTCCTTCTGCCTGCCCTCACCCTTTTCTCCCTATTGTAGTCATTCATTTTAATCTCTTACAGCCATCTCACCTGCTCTGCCCCTCTCTCCTTTTTTAGATTCTGCTCCACTGTTGTCCTAATACATCATCCACATTCCATTACTGGATGACCAATGCCTACCTCTCAGTTGCCTTTATTGCCCTCTCTCTCACTCTCTCTCTGTCTCTCTCTCTGTCTCTCTCTCTCCCCTCTCTCTCTCTGTCTCTCTCTCTCTCTCTCTCTCTCTCTCTCTCTCTCTCTCTCTCTCTCTCTCTCTGTCTCTCTCTCTCTCTCTCTCTCTCTCTCTCTCTCTCTCTCTCTCTCTCTCTCTCTCTCTCTCCTCTCCCCTCTCTCTCTCTCCCCATAACCTAAATCCCATTTTCCTCTCATCCTTTCTCTTCAGCCACCAAAATGTTATTTAATCTACACACTTTCTTAGCCCCGTTTCTATTAAATGTAAACTGCTTTTCTATTTCCCATCTTCCTTACCATATGTTCAACAGTCCAAATTGAATAATTCTCTGTCCTCATATAACTTGACACTAAATGGTTGCCTACATGGAACTGTTCACAGAAACCCTATGCAAGTATGTTAGTAGCTGCATAGAGGCAGCTGTATCAGCCAATAGTAAGCACAGAACTAATTAAAAAAACAAGCCACCCTGGAGGAACCGTGACATCAACAGGCTGTATAACAGAAGAAAGAAAATCATGGCAAAAAGTAAGAGGTGCAACACCTAGCAGTATAAAGGCCCTCTTATCAAGTTAAACAAACAACTTAGAGGACAAATATCAAAGCCAAATTCAGGTAAATTTGGCCTTCCAGATCAAGGACAACCACAAGGCATTCTTTAGCTATGTCCACTACCTTGAAGGCAATGCAGGACTCACTGTTAATGGAGCCACTTGTACTGACCTACGCAGGCAGAAATTAGGGCAATATGGAATAAAGATACCCTGACAGTTCCAAGACTAGTAATAGCAATGGGTCTCATAAGAAGGAATTTACAGTCTTATTTGGATATGTTACCAATACATGTAACTCCTTATGAATTGCTGAAGGAGTAGTCAGTTATACGCACATTGCAGGTGCTGCACAGAGCATTTCTGGTTAACATCAAAGACTGAAGCAATACTAATTTCATGAACTTTAATCATACTTTGATTTAGGAATGGGGTCCATTCCCATCATGGTATTATAAATCCAAAAGAGTATTATATCTTGACATTGTTTTAGTTTAGTGTTTTGGTTTTTTTCTCCGGGCGGCACTGACTGAAATGGACATATATCCAGTTGGACTAGCCCGGTAAACAAATGTAAAATAAAATAAAAAAAAAAAAATTAAACTGACAGAGAGAAGATATAGCAAAGCTACTGGCAAACAAATTCATCTCTAACTTCACCACTCTCTCCCCTCAACCACCCCACAGGAAATATCAGCAAATATAACTCCAAATACTATTGCTAGGGAACATGCCCTCTATACTTTCTCTCTGAGGCCAAGAACAGTGTATCTATGGGCCCACATATTATCCCAGAATGCCTTCTAAATAGCATGAAACATGCCCTATCAGGCCCTCTGGAACTTCTATTTAACTGTAGCCTCCAAACATGCTTCATGCCTCACAAATGGAGAACAACAGTCATCTCTCTGCACAAAGGTGGACTATCTACAGATCCTGGAAACTACAGACCCATAAGTCTCACTAGTCTGATATGTAAAGCCATGGAAAGAATTATTATGGAAATGATCAATAGTGAAATAGGAAACTTCTGGATATTGGACTCAACTGGATTTGTTTTCATCAAAGCAGGTTATGTCTACTCAACCTGGTGTTCTTCTTTGAGAAGGTCACCAAATCAATGGATGAGAGCAAAATGGTTCATATTGCCTACTTTGGCCAGGCCAAGTCTTTTGACATAATACCCCACTCAGGCATTGTTGATAAACTCAAGAGGTAAGGTATAAACCCCAGTGGACAGCCAGCTGGCTCAAAGACAGGGTCCAGGAAGTCAGAATTGTGGAGTCCACCTCTACAAAGAGGCAACTCACAAGTGGAGTCCCTCAGGTGATGGTCCTAGGACAGCTTCTTTTTGGCATTTACTTCTCTGAAATGAATGTCAGTGTCAGGGGCCTGTGGATGACCAGATCTGCAGATGACTGCAAATTAGGAGTAGTCATAGAATTCCCCAATGATGCTAATATTCTCGAGGAAGGGCTAACACAGAGAAATAACTTGTGGCAGAGATGTGGATTAAAACTAAATGCCAAGAAATGCATGATAGTTTCTTTTGGGAAGTCATCCACCCCTGATAAATATACTGACAACACACCCCTAAGAGACAACCCAATAGTCAGCAACTTGGGGATACATGTAAACAGTAATCCAGCTTTTGGCTGTCATGTAATTATAGCAGTGTGTAAATCATTCTATTTTGTGCAACTTATAAGCAAAGGCGTGGCATCTAGGTCCAAAGAGGTCATTGTCCCACTACACTTAGCAATCATCAGACCGATCATTAAGTACAATGCCCCCTTTGATATGTGCCTAACCAGGCACATCCAACAACTCGAATCTCCACAGAGGTTCCTTACTAAAAAGCATTGGGCATAGGTAAAATGGCATAGGCACACCACCTAAAAGTGCTATCCTTGTATTCTGGCTTGGACAGGCTGTTCAGGGAAGATCTATGCCTGACATACAAGGCATTGTTGGACCCCAGCCTGATGGACCTTCTGCATATCCTCAAAACAAACAGCACTAGACTTGTCTACTCTAAATACTTAAACATTGCCTGTTTTATAAATAGGACCTACTGGAGAGGCAGGCATGTATTCTAGTCAATATCCCTTCTCTGGAATAGGCTCTTCATCCATGTAAGACAGAGTTCCTCTCAGACTCAATTCAAATGTAACTTAGAAAATTAGTTGAGAACAGGAAATTCATTGCTGGTTTGGCACCTATGTCTTTAATAGACACAAGCAACCTGTAAAATGTTCATTCATCAGGCACCTGCTTGTAAACGTTTCATTTCAGTGGTGCAGTGGTTAATGTGGTCGCCTCACAGCAAGAGGTTCTCTGGTTCGATTCTCAGGTGTGGTGCCTTCTGTGTGGAGTTTGCATGTTCTCCCTGTGTTTGCGTGAGTTTATTCCCACATTCTAAATATATTTGTCTGGAGTGTTTCTCCCCAGGCCTCTGCTGAAAATAGGCTCTATCCTAGTCAGACTTTCTTGATCAACAAATAATAAATAAACTCTTCCAAGTCTGTTAAGCTTTAATTCTTGAAGATACAGTTTATCAATTCTGTCTCTAATTTTATCCTTGCCAGAATCATCTCCCTGTTTATTGTATTATTAACAACCTACATTCCATGTAACCCCCCCCAACCATCCATATGCTATCTTTGATTTACATAGTGCAACACAGGATCTAGGCTCATTATGTCCTTGAGTACTTCTCATCAACACACTAACACTCCTCCAGTATCAATAGGCCTTGGTCACTGCACACTGTCATCATGGATAAGCAGCTCCCTAGCACTGGTTCTTAGGCTACCCCTTTAAATCCCCAGTGAAGTATAACATTCAACTCCACCACTCCGTTTCCTTCCAGCCTTCCTTCCTTTCTTCCTTCATACTCTCAATACCACCGTTTTCTGATGTACCAGGCTAATAAGCTCATGTTTTTAGTGTTGGCATGTGTCATTCATCGTTGTATTCATTATTATAGATATATTTACGTATGCTTAGTTTGCCACTCCCTCTTAGTTAGCCTTCTTTTCATAAATAACTATTGACTTAAATAAAGTTGCACAAAACAAGACAGAAACAAAGATCCTCTATTTAAGAGAGTTGACCACTGAGTCTACGTATTGTACAAATGGCATACCCCCACAGAATTCACTTCACCCTGTTGTGCTCACCAGTTGAACTCTTGGACTAGTTCCCTTCTGTTTTACATTTCTCATAGAGGTTCACAGGAATACAGCAGTCCGAGTCTGGGTTGTACACTTTCTATATACACTTACCAGCATGCATTTTACCTTGTATGTGGTTAGTTTTGGCCAGCCATCTTATCCCATCATATCCCTGATTCACTGCAATCAGATCTCATGATTTGGAGTGAAAAAACACTAAAGCCAAATAAACTGTAAAATCTTGATGAGAAGCAACCAATAACTATTTTATCAGTTTATTTAGCACTTTTGTCTGATTATGTACATGACTTCAGAATAAAAAAAGCTCTAAATAAACTGATAAAATAGGTGTTGGTTGTAGCTCATCAAGTTTTTATTGTGTTCTTTGGTTTTATATTTTTGATGCAGTTTATGTACTTGTATACAATACTCTCAATATCCAATGGGTCATATTCTGGCATTTTAACAAATTGCAGAACACTTCTTACAAAAATAAATAAATAAATAAATAAATAAATAAAATAACAACATGCCAATACAAATAAAGATATATGTCTATATCATTTATATGAAAATTCTCTATACCCCTTACTCATTTTACCACATGTATCAAAAACCAAATGTATCAATATAGCATTGTTTCTATAGATTATTTAATTTCTCAATATTTGTCCACTGTACATTAGACTTCATTTCTTATATCTAATAGTATTAAATAATAAAAAAAAACAGAAAAACAATGTGTATGTATGTATGTATATATATATATATATATATATATATATATATATATATATATATATATATATGTATATATATATATATATACATATATATATATATATATATATATATATATATATATATATATATATATATATATGGTTGTAGATAGTTGTTAGACCCATATATATATATATATATATATATATATATATATATATATATGTATAGGTATATATATATATATATATATATATATACAGAGAGAGAGAGGGAGGGGGAGAGAGAGAGGAGAGAGAGAAAGAAACCTGGTTTACCTGGGAAGACCATTTAACACTTTGTTCCCTTGTACTTTGATTATATCTGTTCATACCTTTTCATCTGCTTCCTTAAGACTTCACTCATCCTTTTTTTCAGTAATATATGTATCCAACTAATTTTGAATTACCTTGTTTTAGATTTTATACATCTCTACAAAATATTATTTTCTGGTACTGAATCTACAGAATTTATTAAAAACAGAACAATGCTTCCATTGACCATTTTGAACAGATGATTGAAAAAGGTTTATATTTCAATTGCGCATTCTTATGTCTGGTCTTTCTTACTATTGCACTACATTGCGAAATGTTTTTCATCTCTGTTTTTCATTAGTGTGACATTACATTGTCATATGGCTTTCTTTGTCAATACATTACTTTTGCAACTTATTACCTTATTCCCCATTTTAGCCTTTTATGTTTGACTCACATAGTAGCTTATATACATCCTTCTTCAGTTTATTCTGTAAAAAGTATAATAGCGATTTGACTTGCTATGCACACGTTAGTGTTTTTAGATAAGTTCAGAATTGTTCAGTTTATGAGCTGGTACCTTGATTCATTATTTCTTATATGAAAATTTGCTCTGTATATTATTTATAGATGATGTTACTCACCAAATTCACATTTTTTTGATTGTAAGTATTGTGCCCTTATAATGAAGGTTGCATAGATACTGAACAGTATGACTTTTTCAGAACTGATCATCCTACCATCCCTTCTATCAGTGGGCTACTGAAAATACACAAGACTATTAGGAATCCACCATTTCGTCTGATAGTAGCTGGCCAAGGCTGGATAACAGAAACTATGTCACTCTTTGTTGAAAAAGAACTGAAAACCTTGTTAGCTAATATATGTACTGTACTACGGGACTCTGATGACTTTCTAAAGAAATTGAACACAGTTTTGCAGACAACTAATGACAAGAGCAATCTGTTGTTGACAACAATGGATGTCACAAGTCTATTTACTTCTATTCCAAATACACATGGGTTGGAAACTGTCAGTTATTGGAGCAAGTAATAATCATAAAAATGCAAATTTAATTTGCTCCTTATTAGAAATGGTACTTGAAACCAACTTTTTCACTTACGGTCAAGACATTTACTGGCAGCGATGGGGGGTAGCCATGGGCAACCCCTGCGCTAATAGTTATGCTAACATTGTTTTATCAGATTGGGAGAAACAGTATATTCTCAGCCCCACAAATCCATGGTTTCACTACATCAAATTTTTTGGCTGTTTCGTAGATGATCTCTTTTTATTGTGGGAAAGTAATGAGATACAGTTTGAAGAATTTTTGCAATATCTAAACAGAACTACTTCATTTTTGAAACTGACAAGTGAACATTCACGACATCAAATTAGTTTTCTTGATGTCTGCATCAACAGGAATGATGCAGGTGATTTAGAGACATCTTTGTTTAGGAAGACAACTTGGAGGAATTATTACCTCCATAGGAACAGCATGCATCCAAGACATGTTACCAAAAATACAATGAAAAATGAAGTCTCGAGAGCTACTAAAAGATGCTCAAGGAAGGAGGTTATCCAACAGGAAACTATGGATTTGAAGGAGCGTCTTTTAAGACGTGGATATTCTGAACAAGAGACTGCCCAAACATTAAGCAATTTCCAGAATAAAGAAATGAATGATGCCTTAGTCAGAAACTCCTGTAGTAATTCTGCAGTGTCTACTGAACAAGACACGAATATGAATGTGCAACCTGCAAGATTAATGTTAACATTTAGCACAGATAATAAACAAGTTAAGGAGATCATCTCAAAATTCCCGCCTATTTTAACTCAAGATTCTAATCTTTGCAAGATAGTGGGTGAAACACCATGTTATGGTTACAAAAATAGAAAGAATATCAAAAGGCTTTTATGTACCAAGGATGGTTTTGGAAAATCAATTCCAACAGGAAGAAAAGGGACTTTTCCATGTGGCAATTGTATGGCTTGTGGACATATAGATAAAAGTAATGTTTTTAGACATTCAAATACAGATCATGAATATATTTTTGAATGCAAAGTGACCTGTACTACCAAGAACATAGTTTACTTGGCAACTTGTAGAAATTGCACTTCATTCTACGTTGGAAAAATGAACCAGATTTTTAAAAAAAGGATACTGCGACATTTGAATGATATACGCAAGGCAGACATACATAATGCATTAGCAGTTCACATTAAGAACTTTCCGAACCATAGTTTTAATTTTAAAGCTATTGATCAGATTCACAGTAAGATGAAGCAATAAGACATTACTAATAATACTGAATTATGTGAAACAAGGTGGATTATTAATTTACGAGCGGACTGTCCTCCAGGCTTGAATGCTGTTATACCTTTAAATCCTATTTTAAATACTAGGAGACCTAGTATTATGTAAAGAGAAGGCGTGTTGCACCAACAGTAAAGTAATTGGTTGTAACTTTTTTTGAAAAAAGGCGCCATCTGGTATTTGGGAAGATTATTGGCTGAGATCTTTGCCAAAAGGAAAAGACTGAGTCCCTGTTTGATATGATCTGAAGAAGGTTTTACCGAAAGCGCTTATCGAGTTATTTTGGGACTTCAAAGGCGGCTGAACCAGCTAATATCACCTACAAGAACGTTTCATATTTATGTATTGCAAGGCATTCGAGCTGTACTCAGCCCTTAACAGCGTGGAAGCTCTATTTACAATATTTGTAGCTTCAGCAATTGATTTATTCTTTACGGGGAAGATCCACAGCAGTTGAAGATTTTATGGCTTGTGACCCCATGTGCCATTATGGTAAATATTTGCTAAAGAAGTTTTCATTCTATATTAAGGTTTCAACCTTTGAATCGGACACAAGCCACAAATTTCTGAATTTTGAATTTTTGACTTTTATATATGCTCATTTTGAGCTTTTGAGCTTTTAACTTTTAATAAAATAGGACCGAATGGTCTTTGAATATTACATTTCCTCTCATGGTGGAATTTGTTCTTTCAACTGGACCGAAAGGTTTGATTTATTCTACTTAAAGGATTGTGAAAGTGATTCTGTTACAGCTGTGGAGCTACGGCTTGATTTTTTCCACTACATTATAATGAAAACATGGTGACTAAATGATAAATCCTTTCTAGGCTGACAATAATTCTCAAGTATCTCCCTTTATTGCTATCGTTATACCTTTTTTCTCTTCAAATAAAGTAATATAATTAAATGTAATCAAGGCTTCTTCCACAGTGACTTGGAGTTATGTACTGTATCTTATGAGAATCTTGACTAATGCACTTGGAGTGGAGAATTAGTTGAATTCTAGATCCAAAGCTTACAGTTTTCTGCTAAAATTTCCTTTGAGAAAGATAATTCCTGGTAACTTGAGCAGAAACATTTTCCAGTGAGAAGTATACTTATGCACTTCCAGTCATATGAACTCTAGTAAGGAAAAATGCATGTTTTTTTTTTCTGCAAATGTACATCTTCAGTTCTGCTCAGTATTTTTTTTTATTTCTGATTCCATATGGTGTCCTCATCGTGAATAAATAAGACAACAACACTGTGGATACGGGCTAACCCTCATCTCGGCAATATTCTTACTAAACTTTCTAGAAAGTTAGTACTGCATGACATGCAACTTTGTGCAGCTAGTCCATTAGTATTTAAAACTTTATGTATTCTATATTATTCACCTTACCCCTGTGAGGGGGGCTGCTCATGTTGTTTACCGAACTTATCTCAGAAGTATCTCCCCTAAGGAAAAGGTGAAAACACCTGTAATGCGTTCTACTGTCATACTGTCTTTTCCTCTAAAACTCATTTGGCTGAGATGCCATCAGCTTTATGTGCTACTCCAGCAATCCCTACTGTGTCTCAATAGTCAGCAGATTAGCAAAAGTTGTAAATAAATGCCTAGTGCACCTCTTAATAATCTCTGTCTTTTAAACACATCTCTGATTTTGCCTTCAAAGTTTGTTATGCACTTCATAACATTTGTGATTAGTCTGGCAGTTAGCACAGCTGATTGTGGCTCTCAGCTGCTCATGAGCTTCACCCTGTAGTTCATGGTTTGACTCTATTTGTGTACTGATTGGCTATGAGCACATGTACCTAGCTAGTTTACCTGCTTAATGAAATGAAAACAAAAAATGTAGGATGCTAGTGATTAGATTACCCAAGGGATTGCATTTATTGACTTCTTGTTCAAAATTTGCACATAAAAACAAATGCACTTACTCTGAAAGTTTTCTTCATTAATAATTCCAGTATTTTAAATATGTCGTACTGATTTTGAGTTCCTGCCCTGATTATGTTTAGGTCTAATCATTTACTTTATAGTTTAGGAGATACAAAAAAAACCAACAAACAAACAGACAAACTGTACCTACTCCCAGCACTTATATAAGAAGTTCTAGTGATCTATCCCATTCCAAAAATGTGTGTGTGTGTGTGTGTGTGTGTGTGTGTGTGTGTGTGTGTGTGTGTGTGTGTGTGTGTGAGTGTGTGTGTGTGTGTGTGTGTGTGTGTGTGTGTGTGTGTGTGTGTGTGTGTGTGTGTGTGTGTGTTTGTCTATGTATAGGAAGACCCTGGAAACAGATGCTGAGCATATAGACTTTGACTCTGGACAGCAAGTCTTTAAACAGTGAACAAGAAGTCAGTGGTGTAGAAGGGAAGGTAATAGCCATAGGTTCATAGGTTCATAGGTTCATACTAGGCTATCTGCCCTAGGGCATTTATAAGCCTAGCCAGAATGTGTTTGGCTTTCGCCACCCATTTTAAATTAATTTTGCTATGCCCTTTTTCGAGGTTAGTATACTGTGCCTCTGTCTAACAGTGACACAGAAGTGATACCCGGGGTAAACCTACGATCTCCCATCCACTCATCAAGATTCCTCTTGAAGAGAGTCAATGAGGGACTCTGCCTAACCTGGACTGGGATTTTATTCCAGAGTGAAGGGAGCCTCTGGGTTATGAATCTGTCCCTCCAGCATGTCCTATTTATTTCAGTGCTGAGGTTCAAGTCTCTCGAGCACATAGCTCGATGGGATTTGGATTTTCTGAGATGCAGCATGTCCATTAATTCCGGGTTGGACATGGCTTTATACATCAGGCACAGATCTCCTCTGAACAGGTGGTATGCCACTGAGTAGAGCTGGAGTTTCTTTAACCGGGCAGCATATGGCATCTGTTTGAGCCCTTTGATCCTCTTGGTGAGGTACTTTTGGGGTCTTTCCAGTTGCTGCAGGTGTCTGGTAAGGTACATCCCAAAAGGGGCATTGTACTCAATTATGGGCCTGATGAGGGATGAGTAAAGAGGCACGATGACCTCCCCTGATCTAGATGTGAATCCCTTCATGATTAGGTGGCTATATAAAATGTTTTTCTAACCACTTTGGCCACGTGGTTGTCAAATGAGAGATTGCTATCAACTTGGGTCCCCAGGTCCCTAATTACTTCTTCTGTGAAGGACTGAACATGAATTTAGAAGGTAGAAAGGGAGCAACATCACAGCCGCTATTCATGAGATAAGGCCCAGTAAATGGCATTTTGGAAATCTGGTACTTGCATATTAAAGTTTGCTGACACAGACACATGCCCCATCAAGAATTAGTTCTCAGCCTCATGTTCATTGCTTGCTGTGATAGTCTCTGACTTCCTCACCAGGCACATCCAACAAATGGAATGTCCACACAGGTTCCTCACTAAAAGCATACAGTGTGAAAGTAACATGTTCTATGCAGACTGCCTCAAAGTCCCATCCCTGTATTCTGGCTTCTAGAGGCTGTTGAGGGAGAGATCTGAATAGGAAAACTGAGTATAAAAAATGAAGGATTAATGAACGCTACTTGGTGATGCATGGAAGATTAGATGCAGACATACCTTTGTAATAATAGTTTGAGATAAAACTTTCAGAATAATTATCTTATGAGTCTATGACATAAAGTCTGTCTTTGTGCAATTCCACCTTAAAAGATGATTTCCTATTCACTGTGTAGAATGACATTTCCTGTTTGATATTAACTTTTTGTTAGAAACATACAAAATTCAAGAGATAAGGTCTCATGCTTAGGGTTTTGCATATGTGATACAAAAATGAAATACAAAGTCATAAGGCTATTGATTTCATATTTGAGACAAAACTTTCAAAATGCTCAAATTATGGGTATGTCATAAAGTGAGATATAATTTTCCAAAATGACTGCATGAAACAGTTGCATATTTCAAGAAATGGAGATTCATTGACACAACACAGAACACTGGGTGTCAACACATTAAGACATGATGAAGGTATGGCCATTAGCTTATAATCATGTAGGAAAAAGAAAAAAAAAAGATTTCTGGGAATGAGCCATGACAGATCATGCTATGTAGTTTTGTTTATTTAATAAAATAAATAAAATTAATGCTTACAGACTTGAGGGCATGTAATAATTAACTGTCCTGAATATCTGTATGATGTTTAAAGCATAAATGGCATTGGATGAAGATGGCAAATGCAAAGAGTGGATGTGGTGGTTTTATATTTTGTGTATGTGGTTTGTGCAGTTTACTTTAGAACCACAATTTTGGTTCGATCAGAAGCACCTGCTGCTCATATCCTCTGAATGTAAATAGGTAAAACTGGAGAAAGGTCATCCTCTAACTATCAGTATTATTGTGAACAGTATTAACATGTGTGGGTGAATAATAGCAGTTAGATAAAAGAAAATTTGCTGTCTGTTGATGTAGTGAGCTCTTCAGGTTTTGTATACATTTTGTGCAGTTTTACTATAAAATGCAGTTGAATTTGACTGAACAGCATCTATGGCTTAGCTATCCCAAACATAAAGCACTAATGCAGGACAATTCACTTCTTCAGTATTTGTATTAATGAAAAGAGTGAAGGGTATTTTGTAGAATAGTAGCTTTAGTAAGTAGATGGTGTTACTGTAAGTTTGTGTGCTAGCCAATTTATTTTTAAGATTTATTTTTCAAAAAAGCTTGGTTATATTTCTGGAAATGATTTTCACTTTTAGATGGCATAATCCTGGGACTGTCAGTATGTTAAAGGAATGCATGCCACGATCAGTATTTGCATGGCTTTTCACTTGAAGTATCCAGTCAAGAGCATTCCCAGCATAATTGCTCTTAACACTTAATCTTCTACTCAGACGAAAACACCGCCAAAACACTGCTAAATCAAAATCTGTTTTTTTACTGTTTTCATTTCAGTCTTTTTGTCCTCTCTCTCTCTCTCTCTCTCTCTCTCTCTCTCTCTATATATATATACATACATATATTTTCCTTTTTTCTACCAATTTATGAATGCACTTATCTGTTGTATCCAGGCAGGACAGGACTCCTTGCAAGCTTGCTTTTGATATCAAACTCACAAATCATGGTGATGGACTTACATTTTTTTTCTGAAATATTTTATTACAATTTTGAAAAAAGAAATGATTCCAATAAATGATACACCTTAAAACATACTACAATGTATACATATGATGGATCATTGTTTTAAAGAACAAATAAAATTGTAAGTATTTATAATATATACAAAAAAATGAGACTGGCAAGATAGTAACTGAAGCACAACAATCCTAATAGCATTCCACATAATTAAGTAGATGAAGAAGATGATTCAATAAGGGCCAAGACCTTTGTCCAAGGATTAATCTTTAATTTGTTTGGACATTTTCTTCCTTCCTTCACTTTGACTTCTTTAATTGCAACTTCCTTTAGAAGAGTAAGAAAGTCTTCAAATTTTGTTTCTGAGAATGATTTCCAGTTCCTAGTAATCATTATTCTGGCCACAGCAAGTATAGTCCAAGTCAAATAATAAAATACTTTTTTTTTGTTTGTTTATCTATTCATAGAACATTAAAGAGAAACATTTATTTTGTTAAAATAAATGTATCATTTCATAATGCTTTAAAAAAAGTCTTGCATTTTTACCCCAAACTTCTGAACCATATGGTATTCATAAAACATATGTGGCCAATTAGTTTTAATTTGTTTATTACATCTCCAACAGCCAGAGGGATTTTCTTTTTGTCATTTTAGCAACTCTATGAGGAGTTATAAATGATCTAAATAAATATTTCAAGTAAATATACTCCAATAAAAGGTCCAAGATGTGTTTTTAATAGAAGAAAGAAGTTGATTTTTATTTTGATCAGTGAAAACTATATGAAATTCTTTACTAAAAAAGATCCAAAAGTTCTTGTATACGTTTGAGTAATCCTTGACTAATATTTGATATATTTTTGAAATTAAATTATTAAATTCTCAATGTTTATAATTAATCTCGAATAGCATCTGCATTCATTCAGGAATTTTAACTAAAGGAGATTTAGATAACATAGAAAACTTTGATATGATGCTAAAACTAATTGTAAATAATTTAATTCATTGTTGTTTATGTTAAATTCTAAGCAAATAATTTCATCAGATTTACATGTAGTACCTTCAAAACATTGGTATCCATAATAAAGATATCTATTATTCCAAGAGTTAAAAATATGATGAGGAAATGTATTCATAAATCTTTTGGTTAATGAAAAGAGAATTGGAGAATCAAACCAAAATTTGTAATTTGAGTTGCTTAGTATTATTCTTTTAAAAAGTTTTAAGATTGAATTTAAGTAAGTTGAGTCAGATGGGGAACTTGTAGAAATTTGAAAACAAAAATTACAGATAAATACCCAGAATGGGTTAAATAATTTTAGCTTATTGAAATTCAATAATGATAGATGTGGAATCTCCAGTTAGATACATAATTTATGTAGAACCAGTTAAGAATCATTTTTATAATTGTCACTTTTGCATAAGTTTCTATATTAGGAAAGTTCAAACCCCACATTCTTCCAAGGTCTAAACTGATGGTTTATATTCATTCTAGACTTTTTTGGATACCACAAAAAGTTTATAAGTAATCTGATTATTATTTTATCTGTTTCTTGTTTGGTGGCAATAGAAGAGATTGTACTATATAAAACGTTTTTGGGAATAAAAACAATTTAATAATGTATAATCTTCAAATTAAATGTATATTTTATTCCAAGAATTAATGAGATTAGTTAAAGAAATTATTATTTTTTCATAGTTATAATTTATGTTTTCATTTGTAGTGCTACAAATGTGAATACCAAAGTATAATATATTTTTAGATTCTTCACCCAGAAATGAAAAATTTGGATTTAATGGGGTTTCTTATTAATAAAATATGTTTCAATTTGGAACTATTAAAGTGTAAATTTGACATTCTTTGAAAATTATCAATTATTTTGTTTGATTCTTCTAAAGTTTCTGGGGCATTTTTGATTGTTAGAAAAATATTGTCAGCAAACAACATTAATTTGGAGTTATAGTCTTTGTTAAATTCTAAACCTAGGATTTTTGGTATTGGGCCCTTAAACTGTGACCTTTAAAATACTCTATACAAGCATAAATATTGCCATCAAAGCAATTTAAAAGTAATAGACAAAAATGAAATATTTCATTAAGGCACACAGCCTTCTGACATTTCTACCCCCTCCTTTATCTCTTTCCCATTAACAACACTAGTGGAATATTTAATTTATATAATTGATTATAGTGTGTGTGTGTGTGTGTGTGTGTGTGTGTGTGTGTGTGTGTGTGTGTGTGTGTGTGTGTGTGTGTGTATGATACAATGGCCAGTTTTGCAGCACACTACATTCCCCTCATGCAATCATTTTTGGAGATGCTGCAGTATAAACTGTGCTGAATGTTAAAGAAGCAGAGGGAAAGTAGTTCTCATTGTTACTGGGTTTATATATAGGCAAAAGTTACATCAGCGTAGTTAACTGTTTTGCATGGTACTGCATATTTTGCATTGCTCTTTGTGAGAAAACAAAAACTATAGTCTTTTATTTTCTTCATAAAGCAGCTACCTTACTTTTTGCACAGAATGAATTTAAGATTCAGAACCTGCTAGACACTGGCTAATCAGAAAAAAAACATTATAGGCTACTCTTTTGGGTTGTGATTGGTGGGTATGGTTAAATAACCCATGCCATTTTATAATATGCCATAACTTCCAAAGAAACATTTCAGAAAAGACATATCATGACAGTGGAAAATTGACAGTCTCAGGAAAAATATTAAGTTTGTCTTCATATGGACATTTAAGATGGTGTGCATATAATTTTATCACAATATGAGATTGTTGGCACATGCAAAGCAGCTAGATGGTAAGCACTGCAGAAATGTAAAGGTTTATTAAACAACCCGTCTGTAATCCCTGCTACACCTGCAGAAATGTAAAGTTTTATTAAACAACCTGTCTGTAACCTCTGCTACACCTGCAGAAATGTAAAGGTTTATTAAACAACCCATCTGTAATCTCTGCTACACCTGCAGAAATGTAAAGGTTTATTAAACAACTTGTCTGTAATCTCTGCTACACCTGCAGAAATGTAAAGGTTTATTAAACAACCCGTCTGTAATCTCTGCTACACCTGCAGAAATGTAAAGGTTTATTAAACAACCCGTCTGTAATCTCTGCTACACCTGCAGAAATGTAAAGGTTTATGAAACAACCCGTCTGTAATCTCTGCTACACCTGCAGAAATGTAAAGGTTTATTAAACAACCCATCTGTAATCTCTGCTACACCTTCAGAAATGTAAAGGTTTATTAAACAACCCGTCTGTAATCTCTGCTACACCTGCAGAAATGTAAAGGTTTATTAAACAACCCGTCTGTAATCTCTGCTACACCTTCAGAGATGTAAAGGTTTATTAAACAACCCGTCTGTAATCTCTGCTACACCTGCAGAAATGTAAAGGTTTATTAAACAACCCGTCTGTAATCTCTGCTACACCTGCAGAAATGTAAAGGTTTATTAAACAACCCATCTGTAATCTCTGCTACACCTGCAGAAATGTAAAGGTTTATTAAACAACCTGTCTGTAATCTCTGCTACACCTGCAGAAATGTAAAGGTTTATTAAACAACCCATCTGTAATCTCTGCTACACCTTCAGAAATGTAAAGGTTTATTAAACAACCCGTCTGTAATCTCTGCTACACCTGCAGAAATGTAAAGGTTTATTAAACAACCCGTCTGTAATCTCTGCTACACCTGCAGAAATGTAAAGGTTTATTAAACAACCCATCTGTAATCCCTGCTACACCTGCAGAAATGTAAAGTTTTATTAAACAACCCGTCTGTAATCTCTGCTACACCTGCAGAAATGTAAAGTTTTATTAAACAACCTGTCTGTAATCTCTGCTACACCTGCAGAAATGTAAAGGTTTATTAAACAACCCGTCTGTAATCTCTGCTACACCTGCAGAAATGTAAAGGTTTATTAAACAACCCGTCTGTAATCTCTGCTACACCTGCAGAAATGTAAAGGTTTATTAAACAACCCGTCTGTAATCTCTGCTACACCTGCAGAAATGTAAAGGTTTATTAAACAACCCATCTGTAATCTCTGCTACACCTGCAGAAATATAAAGGTTTATTAAACAACCCATCTGTAATCTCTGCTACACCTGCAGAAATGTAAAGGTTTATTAAACAACCCATCTGTAATCTCTGCTACACTTTTTCTTAGGTAAGTGTTAGGTGTTTTATGTGATTTATAATAATTTGAATAATATATCACAGGTTTAAAATATAATGCTGATTAATCTGTTACTTAAATGATGTATGCTGATAAAGCTTTGGCTTTCTAAAAGACTAGCAGTCTAGTTGCCACTTCATTTTTATCATGTAGTACTTTTAAGTTATTAGTTATCACTTATGCTGCTAACTGTTTCAGAGCTGGCCATAGCTCATCAAAAAAAGTGCTGTTTGCAGGAGAATGAGTATTAATGTCTCACTGGTACCACTAAGTGACAGAAACAAGCTATTACATGTCATCTGGGATGAAGTCCAAACTCAATGAAACTAAACTTCCCTAGAGGAAAAACACAGCATCTACACATCTGCCATTTGTGAAATATCCAAAGTAAGGATCACAGCTAACCATTTCTAACGCAAGGTTGAAATGAAAGATCTGGGTCTTTCCAGTGAGTGTTTCGGAAATAGAACTCTGTCCAGAGCTTACCAAAGTATGGGATGAAACAAATAATCTATCTAAGGCACCATTCTTCTTAGACAATAGTACTGTCCTAAAATATTAAAACTTGTGCAGCCTTTTTAATCTCTCCCATTTAAATGATCAGATACTAGGTCACTGCATGTCCATGAAAAAATACCTCCGTACGTCCATCAATATTGGAGCAAGGAAGAGTTACTTCCTAACAAACCCAAATTTTTAAATGAAAGGTCTTAGAGATGAATGATTCCACAGTTTCAACATTAAAAGCTCTTTATCTACCACAATTATATATTCTTTTGCATCATTTCACAGCCACATGCTTTTCTTGACAGTCGGTATTATATCTGACAGATGTGGTATATCTCAGCCAACAGAAATGTAAGTCCAGACTAGTTACTCCAATTGTGAAAGAAGGTAAAGACGCTCAAGAATGTGCTTCTTGTTTGTTTATCAGTGTACATGTTGAAAAAGCATTTGATTCTGTACATTGGGATTATCTATTTAAAGTGTTGCAACTGTTTGATTTTCCTCCTAATTTCATTATGTTGCTAAAGAGTATCTATAATAATAATAATAAAGCATATGCAAAATTAGGTTCATATACTTCTAATTTTATAAATTTAACCAAAGTAACTAAACAAGGTTGTCCCCTCTCCCCATTATTATTCAACTTAGCTACAGAAATATTTGCAATCCTCATTAACTGGTTTGTCATTGTGATCAATGGATTCTTAATAAATAACCAATGTTTCTACAGCCAAACTGAAAATACACCAAATAAAAAAAAAATCACCTGTTGACAAAGTTGATACTAATAATAACATAGAAACAAGTATTTAATGTGGACATATACACCCATCGATCTCTAAATATACTAATTCAGATATGTGCAACCTTGAGCGGGCGAGAAGAAACTTCCTTACTCCCACATTTCCACAATCTCACAACAAACAATGTCTGTTTTTACCTTAAGAGTGATTCAGCTAAATGTATTCATTGAATCCCATCTCACTCACTGCTACATTGATGAAACCATGTACTCGATGAGCAATCCCCAGGAGCCACATATATATAACAACATAACCCAGGATGTAATTGTGACAACTGTGCCCTGGCCTAGGAATCAAGGAGCCTCAATCCTCACCACTAACACCAGGGAGGTCATCTCCTAGAAGAGGAAAGGATAACTAATACACACAGTAAAGTACAATTTCCCTTAAGTGCACACAGAGATCACAGTCAGTCTGGGGCTGGCTGCTCCCTTGCTCACCAGATCCCCAATAAGACTTCCCACTGGCACAGCTATAAGGTCCAGGTCTCAGCCTAACTGGGCAAGCTAGAACCTCCAGTACCCTCTCTGTCCAACCAGTGCTTCATGTTCCTGCCAAGTAGCTGACAAAACACACACACTTTGAGATAAGTATTTATACAACTTCACAGACACTCCTGGGAAAGGCTGACACAGATTCTCCAGCTGTGCCCCTTTACCCAGACTATATGGTAGTAATTACTGCCACCACCCAGTTAATAATATCAGCTACTAAAAGGCCCTTAAAAGGGTGTCCAATTATTACTGTGCAATATTATTATCCAATGGTAGTATGACTAACAGTCAAGGCTTACTTTAGAGTGGCCTATTACAATAACCTCTATAAATATGCAATGTATTCTAGAGCTTATCTCTACACAAAGCAGCCACAGGTAGAAGGTTTTAAAAATATTTAATAATAAATAATTAAAACAACAAGACAAAACTATTACTCCACAGAGATATCTAAGAGTTCAGAGATCACACAGAAACTTAAAATAATATCGTAGGAAAGATCTGATTACATTATTAATCTAACTTTCTAATCATTAGCTAATCTTAAGAGAAAACACAGTGCTACAATCTTATTTACATACATAAAGAGCATAAGCAGTGCTGGGTTAGATGTCCAAAGTTAAAATGCTTTTTGTCTCTTGTGAGAAATAGTATTTAAACATTACTCACAAACATGTCTCTAAGGCCCTCCCAAGATTACCTCATTTTGGACACTTTTTTCCCAGTATTCATATTGCATCATCTTGACACCTGCTCTGAGTTCCCAGGCTAATAGAAACTCCATTTACATTATTTAGCAAGCTAACACCTGCACAGGGGAATACAACAATAAAAGACATTTCACATGTATATTCTAAGGGAAACCGGAGTAATAAAACACATTCCACATCTAAATTCTGGTCATAAACTTTAGCCTTAAAATAATGGGCATGAAATCTTCATCCAGCCGCCTTGGAGCTGAATTCTAACATGAAAGAGATTCATAAGATCTTTTCAACTTAAAAAAACACTGGGAGTCAAGGGCACCTGCCAGTAACCCTTGGTAAGATCAATGGTTGTAAGATACTTAGCCCCACTCACTGGGAGTCAAGGGCACCTGCCAGTAACCCTTGGTAAGATCAGTGGTTGTAAGATACTTAGCCCCACCCAGCTGCTCTAGGGCCTCATCTGTCCTAGGCATTGGGTAAGCATCTGACTCTTTGTGACTATTTAATTTCCTGTACTCCACACAGAACATGTTGCTGCCATCCTTCTTTAGCACCAACACCACTGGTGAGACTCAGGGACTGTTGGACTCTTGAATCACCTCTAGTTCCAACATCTCCTGTGCCTCCTCCCTCAGAGTCTGTTTGACTCTCTCAGGCACCCTATAAGTGGCCTGCCTGATAGGCCTTTGGGGTCCTGTTTCCATCTGGTGCTGCACCAGGTGGGTGCTCCCTGGTTTCCCAGTTAACATGCCCCCAAACCCCTGCAACACAGCTCGGATTTCTCGAATGTGGGTAGAAGATAGCTGCTGGGAGATTTCTACCCCTTCCACCGATGTGTCAGCCCAAGCATCACTGAGGAGATCAATCACAAGATCTCTCTCAGACTCCTCCTGCAATCCACTGCAAATGCTCACCACAAGGGCCTCCCTATCATGGTAAGGTTTCATCATGTTAACATGGTACAGTTTGTGTCCCTGCCTTCTGCCTAGCACTTCCACCATGTAGTTAACATCACTTACATTTCTTACCACCTTGTAGGGTCCCTCCTAAGCTGCTTGCAGCTTGTTGTGTCTGATAGGAATGAGAACCATTACCTGCTGCCCTACAGCATACTCTCTAGCACAAGCATTCCTGTCATACCACACCTTTTTCTGTTGCTGGGCTTCTGCCAGGTTCTCCTGGGCCAGGCCCATGAGTTCCCTTAGCTTTGTCCTGAGGTTCAGGACATATGCCACAACAGACTTCTTGTGAAACTCACAATCACCTTCCCACTCATCTTGAATTAAATCCAGAGGTCTCCTTCCCCTATGCCCATACAGCAACTCAAAGGGTAAAAAACCCATGGATTCCTGGGGAACCTCTCTGTAAGCAAACAACAGATGGGGCAAATATTTGCCCCACTTTCTCTTAAACTGATCTGCAAATGCCCCTAACATGGACTTGATTGTAGAGTTTAAGCTCTCAACAAGACCATTAGTCTGGGGATGGTAAGGGTGGTCTTCATGTGCTTCACCCCACAGGACTCCCACAAACAAGCCAGCAGGTCAGACATACAATTGGCACCTCTGTCAGACAGTATTACCTTTGGGAAATATACCCTGCTGAAAATCTCTAGCAAAGCATTTGCCACCTTCTCTACCTCAATGGAGGTCAAAGCCACTGCCTCAGGATATTGTGTAGCATAGTCTACAATCACTAGGATATACTTTTTCCCTGTGGAACTTGGGTACTCAGAGGATCCACGATATCCATAGCTACCATCTGAAATGGCTCCTCAATTACAGGCAAAGGCATCAAAGGAGCTCTCACCTTGTCTCCTGCCTTGCCTACCTTTTGGCACTGCTCACAGGTCCTGTAGTATCCTGTTACATCTCTGGAAATTCCAGGCCAATAGAAGTTTTGCATAATATGCCTCTTTGTACATTTTATGCCCATATGACTTGCAAAGGGAATATCATGGCCTATGGCTAGAAGTGCCAGATGGTAAGCTCTAAGCACTACCAACTGCTGTACTCTCTCACCTTCTAGCCCTCCCTCAGGGGTCCACTCTCTGTACAATAACCCTTTGTTCCAGTATACAGATTCCCCCTTCCCTTGAGAATCAGGTGCCTCCATAGCTACCTGCCTCAGGCCTTGCAATGTAGGGTCTGAGAGCTGAGCCTGTCTCAAGTCTCTCCTCGTAACACTTCACAGCTCCCCTTCCACAGGAAGTCTGGCATCCTCTGACAGCGGTGCCACACTGTCACCCTGGGTACTACTACTCACCTCTACCTTTGCAGTTACCCTGTCCAAGGGAACATCAGTAACTGCAAGCAGCAGTGGCTCACATTCAGTCTCACTGCTACAGCTTAGCTCACTCCCTGAAGTAACCACCTCAGCAGTCCTGGCTGCAAGAATGCAGTCTGTCTGTGTCTCCCTTAGGCTTCCAGACCCACATGCTTGTCTCCTAGCATCACTTTATGTAACTGCATAAGTACATAGTACTGCCTCATCCAATTCCTTCCCTCTCAGGACATCTGCGGGATGGTAGTTCCATACCTCTGTCATCTCAAGATAACCTGCTGTTGGCATTTTGTCTTTCCCACTTACTGGCTCCCTCAGCTTTGGTTCCCACCTTGCCTCTGTGGACATCTGTATGCCACTGGTTGCATTCAAAACATTTAACCCTAGCTCCTGGACGTGTACCTGGGCTAGTGGCTTCCACTGCTACTGGCAGATTCTGTAGGGGCAGTCTGTGCTGCCCACCATGGGTTCCTTTAGTCCCATGAGCAGTACTGGGGGTCCCTTTCCTGTGCAGGGCTGCCCTGCTTACTAGGTATAGGTCTCCCTTCTTCCCCAACTCTTCTGAAGTAGCACACTGTCAGCTAACCAGATCCTCATGTCCTCAGGCAAAGTGTTAAGGGAAGGGCTTGTTCCCTTACCAAAAGGTCTGCCAGCCCTTCAAAAGTCGTGACCTGACATCCACTCACCCAGCTATGAAAATAAGTGCTCAGTTCAATAACATATTCACATACATTTTCATCTGCCTTGCGTCTATGCTCATGAAACTTTTTCCTATACATTTCAGGTGTTAGCTTAAAACATTCTAATAAATGTCTTTTTACAGCAGTATAATCAAAACAGTCAGTGTCATGCATTTTTGCTAAAGAAGTTACAGCTTTACCATGGAGAAAGGGGGGGTCAGGAACCGTACCCAGAGCCCTTGGTCAACTTCATACTGTTTACATACCCGCTCAAACATATGAATGAATCTATCAAAATTATCCCCCCCCTTTAAACTGTGGAAGAAATTTACTGACCTTTTGTGCTTCTGGGGTCCAGTTACTCCCTTCCCCATTACCTCCCTGACTCTGGCAAAGAGTCAGCATTTCCCTCTCATGCTTTCTCTGACATTTCTGTTTTTCAGCTTCTAGGCTCTTCATTCCCTCAGCTGCTTTTAGTTCCATATGCCTGGCCTCCAACTCAAGTCTCCTTAGCTCCAGCTGGATTTTTAAGTCCACTGCAGAAAGGTTGAGCTGTCCATTCTCCGAGGATATTGTATCTCCACTGTTAGTCTGATTGTCCTCCAGGCTGCTGTTTCCTGATGCAACTGTAACCAAGGCTGCTATCAGGTCTGCTTTAGTCAGGTTTCCATGCACCAGTCCCCTAGCCTGGCACATCTCCGCCAGCTTGCTCCTTGTCAGCTTTCCATACTCTTCTGCTGACATGCTGCCTGCTCACCCTGACTAACACTAAGCTAACAAAAGAAATAAAACAATTGTGACCTGAACTCTTGAGTATACACTGCATGGCTGTTTTAGAGTACAAAACACTTTTAGAGATCACTGTACATAAGCTACAGGAATTCGCTCTACCTACACCACTACAAGGGAATTAGTATGTGAAGTAGATCCCACCACTGCCAAACACTTGTGAAGACTGTGCCCTGGCCCAGCAATCAAGGAGCCTCAATCCTCACCACTAACACCAGGGAGGTTGTCTCCTAGAAGAGGAAAGGATAACTAATACACACAGTAAAGTACATTTTCCCTTAAGTGCACACAGAATTCACAGTCAGTCTGGCTGCTCGCTTGCTCACCAGATCCCCAATAAGACTCCCCACTGGCACAACTATAGGGTCCAGGTCTCAGCCTAACTGGGCACGCTAGAACCTCCAGTACCCTCTCTGTCTAACCAGTGCTTCGTGTCCCTGCCAAGTAGATGACACAACACACACACACTTTGAGATAAGTATTTATACAACTTCTCAGACACTCCTGGGAAAGGCTGACACAGATTCTCCAGCTGTGCCCCTTTACCCAGGCTACACATTAGTAATTACTGCCATCACCCAGTTAATAATATCAGCTACTAAAAGGCCCTTAAAAGAGTGTCCCATTATTACTGTGCAATATTATTATCCAATGGTAGTATGACTAACAGTCAAAGCTTACTTTAGAGTGGCCTATTACAATAACCTCTATAAATATGCAGTGCATTCTAGAGCTTATCTCTACACAAAGCAGCTACAGGTAGCAGGTTTTAAAAATATTTAATAATAAATAATTAAAACACAAGACAAAACTACTACACCACAGAGATATCTAAGAGTTGAGAGATCACACAGAAGCTTAAAATAATATCGTAGGAAAGATCTGATTACACAGAAAAATACTTAATCTAACTTTCTAATTGTTAGCTAATCTTGAGAAAACACAGTGCTACAATCCTACTTACATACATAAAGAGCATAAACAGTGCTGGGCTAGATGTCCAAAGTCAAAATGATTTTTGTCTCTTGTGAGAAATAGTATTTAAACATTACTCACAAACATGTCTCTAAGGCCCTCCCAATATTATCTAATTTTTAACACTTAGGTTTTTCCAATATTCATATTGCATCATCTTGACACCTGCTCTGAGTTCCCATGCTAATAGAAACTCCATTTACATTATTTAGCAAGCTAATACCTGCACAGGAGAATACAACAATAAAAGACATTTCACATGTATATTCTAAGAGAAACCAGAGCAATAAAACACATTCCACATCTAAATTCTGGTCATAAACTTTAGCCTTAAAACAATGGCCATGAAATCTTCATCCAGCCACCTTGGAGCAGAATTCTAACATGAAAGAGATTCATAAGATCTTTTCAACTTAAAAAGACACATTTGAAATACTTGGCTTGGTTTTCCTTACAGCAGATGACAATGTTGCAACAATCTTGAAGTTCACATTTTACAGTGTTTTCTTTACACTCAAGAAACATGCCTGTATTTTACATTTATTATCAAGAAAACATGCCTGTATTTTACATTTCTTTACAAATGCCAGAATTAGATATCAAATTCTATTTGACTAGGCTGGCAGCCTTCGCCCATATCTCCCCAATTGTCACAGTAACCATATGTTAATACTGTATTAAAAAGACTAGCGACTTCCAAATATACTTTTACTAATCTGTAGGATATTTAGATGTGATTAAAGGAGTTGGAAAAAAGCCTCAGAAAGGAGTGAGCAAGGAGTCTTCGCACTTTTATTGCAGATGCCTTGACTAATTAAAATTAGTTACAATCATTCTTTCAGGTTAGTTGCTAATTTCTCTTTGGTAACAGCTCATTATAAACATTGGCTAAAAGGAATAAAAGCTTTAAGATATGTATTTTTCACAGCAACTGGATATTGACACATGCAGAATGAGTAGTTAGTGGCAAAAGAACTGGCTACAAATAACATCATTTGACAGTACACACAGGGTGTGTATACCATGCTTATCTCTGCAACTTTCTGGAATGGTAACCCACAGGTGGTTACCTGCAGGTACCATGTCAGTAACTTTCTGAACTGCATTTATGTCCAGTGCTTGTTGTCACAATTCCTTTGTGCCCCTATGGAATGTTCATAGGTTTTGCCTTTATGAGTTGCGCTATCTCCTCACTAATTTACATGCTGCTCTGTCTCATCCATGGCTAGATCCTTGTTGTTGTTCTTTTCGGCTTTTCCCAGTTATGGGTCGCCACAGTGGAACTCTGGTCCGCTAATGATTGGCAGTAGATTTTTATGGTGCCGAGTTGCCAGCCCGATGCCCAACCTTCAGCAAAGGCACGCCCATTCACGCATGTCTTTCCAATGCCACTCAACCATGGGGAGGACATGCAGACTCCACACAGAAGGCACTCCAGCCGAGAATCGAACAGGAGAACCTCTTGCTGTGAGGTAACAATGTTACCGCTGCACCACCTCGGCTGTTATCCATGACTAGACACTAATTTACTAAATGACTGACTGACTGAGTAACTAAATAACTATCTTTAATAGATTTCACACTCCAGTTATGGCCCAGATACCTTGTCTACAAAATTTAGTGAAATTCTGTTTTAAGCAGAGTTTGAGTAAATGGAATACAGCTGTTGTCTGGATGAGATAAAGCAAAAGCTCACATATAACACTGTCTTGCTGTGATTTCTTTTCAACTGTCGCCTTATTTTACCCTTATAAAAATCATTTCTAAAAAATATGAAATTTAAAATGTCAGTTAGTTATACTTCAGAAATGTGAGACATTACAGTTAAAATCTTAATACATTTGGAGGCATGTTTATGTGTCCTTGGATTATTTACTAGAATAAATGCTTGCAGTAAAGCAGGGTCACATTTTTTGGAGCTGCTTAGGAAATTAGAAAGCCATTTTTATTTTTGACATCTGCTTTATTTTTAAATGGAAACTGCACAAAATTAACAAAACCTCCTAGTTTCATATGTACTTATTTATTTATAACTATTAAGAAAGATATTTCTGGCACATTTAGTGATGTTTTTGGAAGTTCAGAATTTTGTGTGACTAATGAAGCTGAACCAAGATATTAAGATGGTTCTTACTTAAAGGATAACGCTCATGTCTTTTGGGCAAAAGAAAACTGGTGGGAAAGTGAAACCTGGTATACACTGAAGACAAGAAAGCCACATGTGTAAATATAAGCTGTTGATTAGAATTGTTCCATAGGCACTGGACTTATCTTTAACCAACACAGATAAGGGACCTGTTAACCTTCAACAGCTACAGAAAAGGCAAGATACTCTACCCAAAGCACATTACAGCCTCTCTTTAAACAACAAAGGAATAAATTCCCAAGGCTGAATGGTGTGAACCTTTACTTATCTAGACAGCTTGGGAATGAAGGTTTAGTTGAGATTACAATGTAATTTGTAGTAACAAGGTTTACAATAATGCTACAAGAGAAATGATTGCCTTTTGATTTAATGGTTTTATATATCTGTATCTATCTATGTATCTATGTTTGTGTGTGTGTGTGTGTATATATATCTATATCTGTATATATATAGTTTAACAAGTAACACTGTATGCAACAAAAAGTAATGTTTAGTGCAGTCAGGTTGAGAGTCATAACCAGTAACCAAATGTACCTGGTCTCAAGCATCACAGTCAGCAGGAGAATGCAAACACAAAGTGAAAAATATGTGATATAATAGTTCAAACCATTAAGCAAGAACATATGACCATGACAGTTCCATGACTAAAGGATCACTCTTTTCAGACTAAATTTCATTAGTATCACATATGAACACAATTGTCAAAAATTAAGAAAATTCAAGTTTTGCAGAAATTAATGAAAAAAAATGTAAGCATGAAACTGCAGCTACAAACACATACAGAACAGAGGGATACTAAATGCATGGAACTGCAGCTACAAACACATACAGAACAGACGGATACTAAATGCATGGAACTGCAGCTAGAAACACATACAGAACAGAGGGATACTAAATGCATGGAACAGCAGCAGAGACAACTGCTTTCTTCAACTAAGTCATTATTAACCAGATGAGTAATATAAAATAGCGGGCTGCATGCAACCATAGAGATTAATGCACAATGGTATAGTGTAGCTCCCAGATTTCAGTATCTTAGAGAGATGGGTCAAAAATGTTCATGTAGAAATGAAGAAAAGCACAGAAAGCAGACAAGGGACAGGTATGACAGCAGAAATTTTGGAAAACATTATGCATAGTACAACTGCGACAGAGTGGAGTGTATTAAGATAATGTTAGACCTTAGTATCCCCCTTCTTAGGATATATCCCCAATGAACATGTGCAAAATCTCTGAAAGTCATGATGGAACTGTACAAAACATGTCACAAAGTGTCACATATGGATAAAAATAAAAACTACAGGTACAGTGTTGCATGTTACATACAAGTAGGTCCACACACACACACACACACACACACACACACACACACACACACACACACACACACACACACACACACACACACACACACCGAAGAGGAAGCAGTCTTAAGCCAATTCTGGCAAATACATAATACTGCCATATATACAGCTGCTAAACTTGGGAGTAGCCATATATCTGCCAGACCTGGCCACAGATTTAATCTATGACAGACCATCAGTAATTCTAGCTGTAGGAAGACAGGACTGGACAGTGCATTCACACAAATCAGGAGATACACTACGATGACAACCCTGAAAAGGAAGCAGTTATTTGCAGGCCCCTGAGTGAGCCACACGGCCCCTACCTAAGAAGTAGTCCAAACATTGGGGTACCACACAGCAGACTGCAGAACCTCATCAGTATGCACAACCAGAACACAATGCCCAGAATGATACAAGATAAATTGCAGCAGTCTACAGATGTATGCAGATGGTACAGTGCACAGAGTGCATATAACACTAGTGGAAAGATAGGACTTTGTGCATTCATGATATATCAAAAACAATTATTTTGTGCTCTGACTCAGTGCAATAAAGTATATTTTATTGCCAGAGCAATCTTTTTGGTGAAATCTCAAAGTAAACTGATCAGTGTTACAACCCTTTTTATTTCAGAGCCATTGATATGAAACAACTTACCTCTAGATATGAAAGATAACACCGGCTTTGCCAGCTGTTCATTGAAACTAGATCTTTTTAGACTTGGGGACAGCTGTCAGTGTCACAGTTAAAGAAGTGTCATATGAATCCACTTTATTATGTAAGACCTACACATGGACAGCTGTCATGTTCATAATATTGTACTAATGTTTTAAATTTCTGTATTGTGTACTGCACATATATTTATTGTTATATATTTCTGTATTGTGTACTGCACATACATTTATTGTTTTATATTTCTGTATTTTGTACTGCACATATATTTATTGTTTTATATTTCTGTGTTGTGTACTACACATATATTTATTTTTATATTTCTGTGTTGTGTACTACACATATATTTATTGTTGTTTTATATTTCTGTATTGTATGTTGCACATACATTTACTGTTACTGATCATTCTGCATATTAACTGACATCTCTGTAACAAGCACTGCTGTCATTTGGCTAGGATTGTCGTTGTCTAAAATAGATTAGCAAACATGTTTCCTGCAACAAATCTGATTTTATTATTTTATTTATTTACTTATTCTGATGATTATGTGATCTTGCTGTGCTAGAGGCGATTTGGATAAAATCAGTGCTAGAGAACAGAAGACAACAAAGAAGACTGTACATTGCAATGCATACTTACCATTACAATAATGCATGTGTAAAATTTTAGAAAAAAGCACAGAAAGTAATTAGAAGTTAAGGACTGATGCATAATTAATCAGGAAAGCTTTAGCAAACATCTTCTTCTTTTGTTTTTTCCCGGTTAGGGGTCGCCACAGCAGATCACCTTGTCCGCTCATGATTGGCAGTGGAGTTTTACAGTGTTGAGTTGACAGCCCAGTGCCAAACCTTCCACAGAAGGCACACACATGCACACACTCACACCTAGGGCCACTTTCAGAGTATCCAATCCACCTACAGCATGTCTTTGGGATGTGGGAGGAAACCTGCCGGAGCACCTGGAGGAAACTCACGTGACCACAGTCAACATAAAATGTTGATATGAATGAATGATGTGGAAAAATAAAAAACAGCATCACAGAAAGAAACAGTTGTTTATTAAATAAATATCCACATAAAAATGCTGCAGGTCTGAAGTGAAGTGGCATGAAAGTTTAGGAAACATATACTTAATAGGACATTTCAGGAAATAAAAGGGATGGCAGTGATGGTTGATACAAAAGCAGGAAAAGCAAATGTTCAGACAGAAGAAAAGATATCCACATCAGCCAAGAGATGAGATAATACATTTTATGTGTATAGATATAGGTGTGTGTGCGTGCGTGCGCGCGTGTGTGTGTGTGTGTGTGTGTGTGTGTGTGTGTGTGTGTGTGTGTGTGTGTGTGTGTGTGTGTGTGTGTGTGTGTGTGTGTGTGTGAGAGTCTGTGTGTGATCAACAATTGCACAACTGGAGTCTGGATTATCACTAACTGAGCTTCGAAGGAAATTCAGCATCAGTAAATGGCAAAGCAATGTGGATGTTATGCTGGAAATGATGTTTACAATCATCTTTATAAGATAGATATAAGGCCTATATTAGAGTATAGCAATGGATTCTGCTGCTACAGGAAAACTGGCTTACAGCTACTTGAACTGATTAAAAAGGATATTTACAAAATGCATTCCTGTTTGTAGAGAAATAGGTTATGTACCTAGGCCTCAGTACTTAAAATTGTACAGTATACATTATAATTACTTGAGGAAGGTAATGTCTGCCTGTCTATACAACCTTTAAACTGTTAGCTATTAACAGTAAACCTAAAACTGGAATTAAATACTTCCTCAAAACCCGCTACAAGTGAGGAATGGACTTCTTTTCTCATTCTACTCTGTGGAAAATATTTGCACAAAAGGTATATATCACTATTTATTTAATCTCTTTGGAATTGTCTTCCACTATATATATATATATATATATATATATATATATATATATATATATCTATTTATATATATATATATATATATATATATATATATACATATATATACACACACATATATATATATATATATATATATATATATATATATATATATTTTATATATATATATATATATATATATATATATATATATATATATATCTATATATATATTTATAAACATAGCAGGGGTTTGGGAGGAGGGCTTGACCCCTGCAAAAAATGCAAAAATCACTATTTTTTTGGTTTGCACACTCCAGCGTTATGTCTTGGAGCGATGTGTCTATTGTATGTAAAGATCATTCAACCCCTTGAAACAAGACAATGCCCCTGACATCTTTAGAATTCCTGATGGAATTATTTACCCGATCTGTGGATTCAGAGTGTTTAGAATGAAACAAAAAAAGAAGAAAGGAATAAGTTAGCAACAAGTGAGGGAGATAAAGAAACTGATAAATGTCTGTAAAGAGAATCCGTACTAAAAAGGACAGTGCTTTGTTATGTATCACACAGATTACAGGAATGATAACATTTTCCTATCAGAAAACCTTCATTCTACAGAAAAGCATCATTTTTCAATAAGAGAAGGTAGAAAAAAAAAGTCAAGGGGCAGGTGAAAAGGAAGAAATCAAAACTGAACGTGGAAGGATTGAAGAACATTACTGTAAGAAAAAAGAAGAGAAAGGCAGATGTTGACTACATGGCTCAGGCTATGGATTTACAATGCCAGCTGGATGAGAATTTAATACACAATGAAAACAGTGGCATTAACAACACTAACGGTGATGAAGATCATTCCTTTATACCAACTGATTGAGCAGATATTATTGAATTAGAAGTTGAAGATTTTTCAGATCTGGTCAGAAAAGATATTCTTGTAACTGGAGATTCAATTATTACAGGATCTGATACTTACCTTTGCAGACAGAAAATGAACATCAAATAGTATTATGCTTGCCAGGAGCAAAACTAGAAAATGTGAAACAAGCCTTAGGATGCCTTAATGTAAGGAAGTACAGATCTGTTTTTAGTCATGTTGATACAAATGATCTTATCTGCAAGGACTCTATATGAATTACATCACAGGACAGTTTTTCATTCATAGCTATTATATTGCTATAAGACGTCATGTTACAGATTCACAGGTTCATGGGTGTTTACTAGGCTAACGACCACAAGGACCTTTTTAAGCCTAGTCATGCATCCCAAATTTCTGAGTTCTGTTACCCTTTATAAGTGTAAGCAGGAGCTTGAGAGATGAAATATTTACAAGTAGGGACCTGGGAGATGACCCCCTTAAATAGTATAGTTTGTACTGGTTTTAGGATGTATTATTCACAAATCACATATAAAAAGGATAGTGAGGTCACTGTAAATAAAAAGATATTTTTGGGTAAATACCTACATGGAAAAATGTCCTGTTTTAAAAAATGGAAATGTGTAGAACATTCAAGCCTAGTTTTGGGCACACATGTTCAGACAGGATGGCGTGCATTTATGAAGATCAGGGAAGGGAATTTTTGCACACTTATGCAACCAGCTTATTGTATGTTTTTTATTTTTTGTATTTTTTCCCCTAACAGATTTGTTTGTTTTTCAATTGAATTGTACAGGTTATAGGCCACATTAAATGTGGGAAAAGTTTTGAAATTATTTATTGTGGTCTTATTTTTTTATATCACAAAAACCTGACATTTTAACAGGTGTGTGTACACTTTTTATATTCACTGTATCTATTATTTACTAGGCCATATACATATGGGGAGATTCCTCAAGATTGGAGACATGTGCTTATTAAACCTGTCTTTAAGGCAAAGGGGAGTAGGACAAACCCAGAGTCATATAGACCCTTAAGTCTACTTTCATGTTGTGGAAAAATAATGGAGAAGGTAATATTGGATAATTCATTGTCAGAATTGTACAGGTTGGGACTTGAAACCATAGATCAGCATGCATCTGTTGAAATAGCTCTATTACCACCTGGGTATTGTTGACAAACTCAAGAAGTTAGGTGGATAGCCAAATGGCTCACAGGACCCAGGAAGTTAGAATTGGGGTGTTCACCTCTACAAAGAGGCCAATCACAAGTGGAATCCATCAGGGATGGCATTTACCTCTCTGAAGTCAAGGCCAATGTCAGTGGTCTCTGGCTGTCTAAATTTGCAGATGACTGTAAATTAGGAGCTGTCATTGAATCCCACACTGACATAAATGTTCTCCGGGGAGGACTGTCACAGACAAACAACTGGTGTCAGAGCCATGGACTAAAACAAAATGCAAAATAATGCATAATAGTGTACTTCAGGAAGTCATCTACCCTGCTAACTATCATATTGACAACACACCCCCTAAAGTTGACCCAGTAGTTAGGGACTTAGAGACACACACAGAGAGTAATCTAGCCTTTGACCATTACATGTCTACAGCAGTGAGGAAATCACTCTATGTTGCACAACCTATAAACAAAGTATGGTGTCTAGGTCCAAGGAAGCCATTGATCACTGTATTTAGCATTCAGCAGACCTATTATTGCCCCCTTTGGTATGTACCTAACCAGGCATATCTAATAACTGGAATGTCCACAAAGGTTCCTCACTAAAAGAATACAGGCCTTATGGAAAATGTCTTATGTAGACCACTTCAAGGCCTGATCCCTGTATTCCATCTCCTACAGGCTTTTGAGGGAAGATCTATGCCTGGCTTACAGAGCATTGTCAGACCCCACTCTGATGGACTTCCTGCATATCCACAAAACAAACAACACCAGAATTACTCATTCTAAAGACTTAAACCTTGGCTGTGATATAAATAGGACCTACTGGCAAGACAAGTACATACTCCAAAGGCTACCCTTTCTCTGGAACAGGCTCCCCATTCATGTGAAGCAGAGGTCCTTCCTAACCCAATTCAGGTGTAACTTGGACAATTGGATGGACACAGACAACCTGCAAGTGGTTCATCTCCCAGGGCACAGATTGTAAATGTCATCTCCCAGGTCCCTACTTGTAAATGTTTCATCTCTCAACCTCCTGCTTACACTTATAAAGGGTAACAGAACTTATCAGAAATTTGGGATGCATGACTAGGCTTAAAAAGGTCCTTGTGGTCGTTAGCCTAGTAAACACCTATGAACCTGTGAATCTGTAACATGACGTTTTATAGCAATATAATAGCTATGAATGAAAAATTGTCCTGTGATGTAATTCATATAGATTTAACTTCAGCGTTTGACAATGTCATGCACAAAGCACTGATCAATAAATTACAACAACTAGGAATCGATGTACTCTTGATAAGATGAATAGCTGCATGGCTTACAAATAGGACATGGCAAGTATCATACAGCAAATGTACAGGTGACATTCTTGGTTACATTCAGGGTGTCCCACAGGACTCTGTCCCAGCCCTTACTTGTTTAGATTGCATCTTTCAGACCTAACTTTTTCATCTGAGGTGTTCTATAGTCTACATACAGATGACGTGAAATTCAGTAAACTGATTACATGTGTTACAGATAAGGCATGTCTGCAAAAGAACTTGACTAAATTGACCATATTGGCACAGGAGAATAATATGCTGATAAATGCATCAAAAACTAAGAATATAAGATTTGGGAGACATAAACAGAAAGGTGAATATTTAATACAGCACACAGTGACTAAAACTGTAGATTCATTTAAGGACCTGGGTATATGGGTAGATCCAGCTTTGAGTTTTTCTAATCATATCAATTGATACAGTTTCCCACCTTAAACTACACTATGAACTAGCCTCATTAAACCTCAACCAAACCACCCTCAATTAGTTTCACAATTACCTTTCAACTGATGGCAAGCAGTCAGATGACAAGGTGACCATCCTTTTGCCTGTGACAGTAGACATCCTTCAAGATTCATTTCTAGGGCCCCTCCTATTTACCATCTCAACCAACAAAACTCCACTCCTCTACCAAGCTAGCCATTATCATTCAATTTGCAGATTTCTCCATACTCATCTGTGCTGCACCATCCCTTTCACAGCTCCAAAATATTACCCAAACATCCTTCTCACTCATAGAAATCTGGAACTCTAACAATCAACTCATTCTCAACCTCAATAAACTTAGGTTAATGCTCTTCTCCAATAACAAATCACCTAACCCTACAGCCTCCTTCCTTATCCACTCTGCAAATAACACCAAAATTGAACCTGTCTCTCACACTAAACTGCTTGGAGCCACCATTGACAATAGCTTGAGATCTGATAAACACCTAGCACTATTCATAAAAAAGACCCATATAAAGCTTGTCTCTAAGATAAGCTATCACCAGGATTCAACTACTATCTACCCTACTGTAAGCCTCACCCATCTTCACCAACCTTAAGAAAACTGACCTTGCTAAACTTGAAGCCTGATATAGCAAAGTCACCAGATTTGGTACAAACTCAACACACAGATCCCATAACTGTGCAGCTCTTTACCAACTAAACTGGCTAGAACTACCAATATCCTATCCCTCAATCAACTCACAACCACCCATTCCATAATATACCACCAGACAAGTGTCCAGCTATTCAAAATCTAGTAGAACTCTAAGCCAGTTATAGATCCCTAAGGTCTTCCCATAAATTCCTATTAAAAGTCAGAAAATCCACCAACACTTTTGTTGATTCTCTCTATTCTAATCATAAATCCAGGAACTGGAATACCCTCCCAAAACATATCCAAAATACCACCATCTCATCCAATTTTAAACAACTTCTCAGGACACACTTAACTAACAACTGGCTCTGCTCATGCATAGCACCAGGCTGATTCACCATATTCTCTTTTCCCTACTTTCCCTATTTCTCCTCCTCCCTAACTCTCACACCCTAGTGTAAACATTCTTCTCCCCTTCACTCTATTTCATGCTCCATCTGTTTATCATATCTTCAACTTATTTCTTCTGTTATCCCCACACCCCTATGCTAACACCCTTCTCCCCATCATTCTGTCTCACACCTCATTGCTTTACCATCTTTCAGCAATCTCACTCTTGTATAAATAGTTTTCTCCCCTCCTATCTCAATCTCCCACCCCACCTCTTCTCCATACCCCCACCCTAAGATTCGTCCTTTTCAACCTTTCTGGCACTATAACTTGTACTCGTTGTCTGTTACAGCAAAGCTTATTAGTAGTTGATGCATCTTTTTGTCTTCATTACATTCTGTCAGTCTATAAACGTACTGCATTACCTTGTATTCTGTTATTCTACTGAGATTTATACTTTAACTGTGTAACTAAGATTTACTATGTAACGAATGTGTAATTAATTTTATAATAGAACATGTGCTTGTTATACTGTACTTTGGAGCTTTTCTCCCCATGCCTCCATTGAGAAAGGGCTACTAGCCCAGTCAGACCCCCTGGTAAACAAATGTAAAATAAATAAATAAATAATATCAACCAATTGGTTAATGATAGCTATAAGTGTTTATATCACGTTATCGAAAGATGAAAATAGCGAACGCTATTTAATCAAACCTAAAATATCTAAACCACATAATATCGAACATTCAGAACAGCAAATTTTTTCCTTGGGAAAAAATTCACTATTCCAAAAGAAATACACACAACACAAGCACACCTAAAAAACATCAATACAGACACATACACTTATAATCCTATAAATAACCCTACACTAAACTATACATACACTACTATCTATCCACTTACCTTAACCCAGACCCTAATCCTAAGGTCCATCACTATCGCACACTCATCTAACCCACGCCCTAACCCTAACTCACTTAACCCACCTCTAAACCTAATTCACCTAACCTGCGCCCTAACCCTAACTCACCTAACCCTCACCCTAACCCTAACTCACCTAACCCATGCCCTAATCCTAACAACCCCACAATTGCACACTGAACTGAACCCGATCGTAAATCTCCACCACAGCACTGAAAATAGCAAAGCCACAGAACCGGCCAACCAAATTCTTTCCCTAGGAAAGAATTCGGTGTTCTGCAGCTTCACTATTTTCAGAGTTCGATCAAAACTGGTCGATATTAGAACATTCAAAGTTTTAAAACTTTGATGTTCTGATATAGACCCAGTTGTAGAACTATAGGTTGTATAAAATGATTTATAAAGTCTATGAAATCAGAATGATGAAGTCATTGTTTGTTAGTCACATTACACCCAAACTTGAGTACTTAATAACAATATGGAAACTTTATAAGAAAACAAGCATGAGGAAACAGGAAAGAGTACAATGGAAATATACCAAGGGCATCCACTGATGTGAACATTTAAGTTATTATGAAAGAATAAAATATCTGAACTTTTGATTCAGGTATATGGGGCATTTAGAGGCAGCTACCTGTGGGAAAGTTTGGGGTTATCAAAAAGGAGAAGAGAATCATCAGACGACCTTTGTAGAGGATTCTATTGGAATGAGGTGTACTCATTTTTTCTCTGACAGAGTAACTGATGCATGGAACAGACTACCAAGTTACATTAAAGCAAGTTCTAGTTTAGATGTGTTTAGGAACAGCCTGGACACTTATTATGGAAACAAACTGTTTTGGTATATTGGCAGGCTAGAAGGGCATTGATGCCCATGGTTGAAATATTTGTATGTATTCATGTATGTATGGAGCATGAATGTTTTTATGTTGACATTTTGAGCTTGATTCTTTTTGGTCGATAATCTGTGGTGTGATGTAGTTTAGGTTATATTATATTAAGTTTTCAATATGCCTTTTTTTATAAAAAAATAGTGTGCATAGTAGAGTATAAGGATGATTGACCTGTCACCTATAGTGCCTCCAACCCAGATGAACCTTTCCTAGAGCTTACGAATGTTTTCATTATCTTAAATATCCATATTGGTTAATTATCACTAATTCAGTGGAAGACTAAACTTACATTCTTTAGAAAAACAAATGTGTGATATACAGCTTCAATAGGTGATTAATGAGTCACTTTAAGGACTTATACAGAGAGAGATGGTGGCCAACACTGGAATGGAAAATCACTGATAAATCAATGGACAGTAGATTATAAAGCAGCTCAAGGATTTCACAGACTACAGATATGTCAGACTGTAGCTTGAATCATTAGAACAGCTGGAGACTTTTATGAGGAAAGCTGGATGGCTACATGTGGTTAGTGTGTGTGTGGGGGGAGGTGGCGGGTGTTACAGAGCTCTCAGTTATACTCCTTTTCCCTGCAGGCTGGGTCAGTGAATTGGTTCTACTGCATCTTCAATTATGTGATTACAAGAATATGTTGGAAATTACGATGGAAGACATTTTCAGCTTGCTGGTGCATTTGTCATCAAGTGCTATTGTACCAGAATGAGATTAAAATGCTATAACCTGGACAGCAATATGAAAAATGAGAGGAAGGATACCTTACCAAAGTAGAAATAAAAACAGTATGCTCATACAGCAGACCCTTGTTGTTGATGCATATTCCTAACT
Source organism: Protopterus annectens (assembly GCF_019279795.1). NCBI lineage: Eukaryota > Metazoa > Chordata > Ceratodontiformes > Protopteridae > Protopterus > Protopterus annectens. The sequence continues at coordinate 789,722,626 of NC_056729.1, forward strand.
GACAGTGCTACACTTGAGTGGCTTGTCATTTATGCCAGCTGAAAACATGTCAGGAAGGTTTTACACACTGCTCTTGACCATGGTGTGTTGAGAGTATACAAAGGTTCACGTGACTAAGGCTTATGTATCCATTTAGCATAGAAGGTTGAGTATAAGCCACAAATGAGCTTCATCTTGTAGTTCTGTGTTTTATTTCCACAGTCTCCATGTATGAATTCTGGGATTCTGATCAAGTGACTTAACTAGACAATGATCCTCTGAAAAAAAACACGTGTCAAATGGACTTACATGGTTAACAAATGGAAATAAAAATAAGCTACATAAAAAGATTACTCTTTCAGTGGTGCATTTTAAACCATACCATGTGCATTAAAATAACTGCGGTGGTGGTGCTGCAGTAGCGTTGTCGCCTCACAGTAAGACATTGTCCTGTTCAATTCTCAGCTAGAATGTCTTCTGTGTGGAGACATGCATGAATGGGCGTACCTTCGTTGAAGGTTGTGTGTCAGGGCTGGCAACTCTGCATGTAAAAATCTACTGCCAATCATTAGTGGACTGGAGTTCCGCTGTGGCTACCCCTAACCGGGAAAAGCCGAAAGACACAACAACCATGTGCATTAAATATATCTATCGGTCAAGCTTGGTTGTAGGACTTAGGTAGGTGCATATGCATACTGTTATACATAGTATGAAAGTGTGGGCACATTAACATTCAGAATGACTGCCATTATACACAATCTACATTACACAACAGTACTTTTTGTTGTCTGTCTGTGTACATTTTCCATAGCTCTGCAGAGAAGTCTGTTCATAGAGTAGCACTGTTGTACTGCACTGGATACCTCATACAGTGAGTGCTTAATACATCACTGAAGCACCAGCACAGTGCAGAATGCAGTTAAGCATCATTAGTACAGGGGGACTACAATAACAATGGGAGTCTGATGAGAGTGGATACCTCATGATGGGCTTCATTGCCCAAAAATTAAATTTTTAATGCTTTTACATAAACAAATAAGTTAAGTTGTACATTATGATATGGCCCTTTAAGAATTCAATTGGACATTTGCATAATTAGCTAATTGTAAGCATTTGAATGGAGCAAAAACTTGTATATAAGGAATTAGAGAGAAGGGATATTTTATCTGATGAAGTTTCTCTGGAAGGGATGAAAGCGCTTATGAACGTGCGGTGTTTTGTTTAGTTAATTAACTTTTTATTACTCTTCATGGAGAGTTGGATTGCTTTGTGGACTATTTTAGTTTGTGTGTAGAATAAAATACAAGATGCTAACTTCAAGAGGCTTTTTGTCCTTCATTTTTCTTGTAAAGTCCTAGCAGATAATATTCACAGTCCCTCCATTGCATGCCAATTCTGCTGCCATTGAAAGAAGTCTGCTAACTTTGGCTGAAGTGACTCTAAATCCATGCCACTTTGAATCCATCTGGTTCTCACTGGTCCCCTAGATGCTTGCCATTTCTTCCCTTTTGAAGTGATTCCATGGTTTTCACTGATCACTGAAGTTATGCTGGCATGTAAGTAGTTTATCTTAACATTTTTGTGGAAAACAGCCACATCTACATCCCTTCAGGAAACCCTGTCAACTTTGTAATGAAGTCTCCTTGCCTGCAAATACTCAGAAAAGGTCTTGGACAGGAAGGTTGGACAACATCCATAAATGTATGAAATAACTTATGCCATTCCATGTTAAGATGTCAAGCACTTTGTTCTGGGCAATATTCGAGTGGGCCTCATTCCTTTAATGTTTGTTCTTCTGCCAGTTATAAACATTTGTGTAAGCACCTGTTGTTGCCATGACATCACTTTTTATTTATTTATTTTTTTTAGCTTCATTCTTAAAAATAAGAACAGCTTACTCTTGGAATGCCATAACTGAGAAGAAATCTAGCAGGTTAAGAAGCCTTTAATTAAACTTTACTCATCTATGAGACATACTGGTAGTAATACAAAGTTATTATAGGTATGTGGCAGCTATTCAGTAAGATCATAAAAAGACTTCATGATGATGAGTAAAACTCGTAATGGACAGATGCACACATCCAAAGTTTGACCACAAGACTAGCTCTGTGGATCCTTTTCCTGTACCCAATTGACCTATTCATTTTTCCATCAAGGTGAAAGTTCTCAAACCCTTTTATTCCCCAGTGGAGGCAAGAGTTGTGGGTTAGGGAACAGCCCAGTCTGCAGATGCTGCGGAATGTTCCATTTTCTCCCTGCAGTAGCTTTGTAAACCCTGCTGTAGCTAACTTCCCATTCAAGTGCCACACTGCTTGTAACATGGGCCCTGCTTGGCTCTTAAAGCTGTTGCAACTATCCCAGGTGACCTGGTGTAGTCCACTCACCCCATCCTCCCCTGCCTAGTCCCTTCAGTGTCCATGCAACTAGTTGAACATGGATCATCTGTGGTTCAGTGAGGACGTTATCCCTCAATGCATGTTTACCATCTGGTGTTTTTGTTGTAATGCTTATATAAGATACAAGTGGCACAGTGATTGCAAGGTCATTGCCACCCTTAACCTGTATGATCATCTATGCAAGGATATAACAGTAGCCACTTGAAATGTTGGGATCTGCATGAGCAAGTCCTGAAATATAGAGGGTAAACTGCTAAAATGACTTGCATACACCAAGTCTGAGATGGCTATTTCTTGAAATATTCCCTTTTCTCCAAGGTATAGCGATCTTGGAGTTAGTATATATAGTTTGGGGGGGGGGTGCAGATGGACTTGCCCCCTGCAAAAAACAAGTTAAAAGGAGAAGAGTAACACTTGGGGGTCTATATTATAAGCCCGAAAAGACTAAACTGCGAATGCTCACATGAGCGAAAATGCCGGTAATCGAAGTTGCTATTGTGGGGGGCTGCACCCCCCCAGTAACTATATATTCTAACTCCGAGGTCACACTACAGTGAGGAAAGGGCAAATATCCCACTCCTCACTGTAACACGATCCCACAATCACAGTTTCGATTCCTGGCATTTTCGCTCATGTGAGCGTTCGCGGTTTTGTCTTTTTGTGCATCTGATATAGACCCACAATTGGTATTCACTCTTCTCTTGCATTTTCAGTATGTTTTTCTGTGTGTTGGTACTCAGCAGTATGAGTGCTGAATTTTCAATAGGGAGCCAACACAACACTCTTGGCAACACAGAAACAGAATATTATGGCAGATAAAGGCCGCTTTTGGCACAGCTAGTCACGCCATTTCCATACCACTCATTTTTTCTCGATAAGACTGCTCTATATTTTTTCACAAAGGAAGGTATCCTATACCTTGTGAAGAGATCATTAGTGACTTACATGTCTAGCTTTTGCTACAGTAGAGATGCACAGACATTGCAAAGTTCAGGTTCAAGAACTTTGTAGGTCAGACCACTATCTGACAAAATTCTTTCAGGTTTACTACTACCCAGAATGTGCAGAGTTATAAGGAGTCTGATTTAAACCATGAATAACAGAACTAAATCTGAGATATTTTTCAAAGTTTAAATTGTACAAATAAAAATTTCAGATGAAACATTGCCTGCAATAAGTATCCACATAGAAAGAAAGTTGCAAGTTATTTAAAACTGTGTAGAACACAGAGATAACATTAGTTACCCATTTACAAATGGCTAGAAGAGTGAAGCTTGAGTGGCTGGAATGTAACATTTTCCACGATGACAGAGGTAGGTTCCTCACTGTCATTTCATCTTTTGCTTTGCTGCAGTTTTAGCAGGAAGGGTAATTATACTTCTCTGACACTTGTCCCTGAATGTTATTATACAGAACAGCAGGCAGTGGTTCCCCGCCATGAGTTTGTGTGCACAGCAGGCAGTGGTTCCCCGCCATGAGTTTGTGTGCACAGCAGGCAGTGGTTCCCCGCCATGAGTTTGTGTGCACAGCAGGCAGTGGTTCCCTGCCATGAGTTTGTGTGCACAACAGGCAGTGGTTCCCCACCATGAGTATGTGTGCACAGCAGGCAGTGGTTCCCCGCCATGAGTTTGTGTGCATAGCAGGCAGTGGTTCCCCACCATGAGTTTGTGTGCACAGCAGGCAGTGGTTCCCCGCCATGAGTTTGTGTGCACAGCAGGCAGTGGTTCCCCACCATGAGTTTGTGTGCACAGCAGGCAGTGGTTCCCCGCCATGAGTTTGTGTGCACAGCAGGCAGTGGTTCCTCGCCATGAGTTTGTGTGCACAGCAGGCAGTGGTTCCCCGCCATGAGTTTGTGTGCACAGCAGGAAGTGTTCCCAGCCATGACTTGTGTGCTGCATTTTGTTATGCTTGCTGTGAATGTGACTGAGCATATCTAGTGCAGACTGGGCATTTAATACAAGGGTCCGCCTCAGCAGTTCTAATACTAAAAGGAAATCCTATATGCAATTTTATAGAGACTGGCAGGACAGCTCAGAAGAGTAAGGGTTTTAATAAGCTCTTTTTGTAGTCCTGGGATTGATTCTATTACTCTTTGTCTACTGTGACATTGAGCAAGTTATTTAACCAAACAATGCTTTTAATTTGCAATTGAACAAAGGTGCTTATAGGTTCATAGGTAGGTACTAGGCTATCTTCCCGAAGGCATTTATAAGCCTAGCCAGAATGTGTTGGCTTTCGCCACCCCCTTAGATTAGTTCCCTGTGCCTCTGTCCAGCAGAGACACTGAAGTGATCCCTGGGGTAAACTTTCTGTTTCCCATCCACTCGTCAAGGTTTCTCTTGAAGAGTGCTAGCGAGGAGCTCTGCCTAATGTAGATTGGAATCTTGTTCCAAAGCATGGGAAGTCTCTGGGACAGGAATCTATCCCTCCAGCATGTCCTATTTATTGTTGTGGTGAGGTTTAGATCCCTAGAGCATGTGGCTCAAGGGGATAAGGCTTTCTTTAGGTGGAACATGTCCATCAGTTCTGGGTTGGACATGGCCTTGTATGTCAGGCAGAGATCACCTCTGAGCAGGCGGTATGCAACTGAGTACAGCTGGAGTTTCTTCAGTTGAGCTGCATAGGGCATCTGTTTGAGGCCAGTGATCCTCTTGGTGAGGTACTTCTGTGGTCTTTCCAGCTGTTGCAAGTGTCTTGCAAGTTATATCCCAAATGGGCCATTGTACTCTATGATGGGTCTGATGAGTGATGAGTAGAGGGGCACAATGACCTTTTTTTATCTGAATGCAAACCCTTTTGTGATTAGGTGGGCCACATAGAAGGATTTTATAACTATCTTGGCAATGTGATTATCAAAGGAGAGATTACTATCTACTTGGGTCCCCAGATCCCTTATTACGTTTTCCATATTTAAGGGACTACCACCTATGTAGTTTGTGGGTACTTTGTTATTTCCAAAGGGAATAACTATGCACTTTTTGGCATTTAGCTTGAGGCCATGATTTTGACACCAGGTATCCGTCTCAGTGAGACCGTTTTGGAGAATGTCTGTGTCAGCCAATGAGTCAATTAGAGCCCCTAGTTTGCAGTCGTCTGCAAACTTGGTCAGCCATAGTCCTCCTGTGCTTGTCTGTACTTCTGAGAAGTATATGCTGAACAGGAGGGGTCCTAGGACTGAGCCCTGGGGAATGCCACTTGTAACTGGTTTAGAGTCAGACCTAGCTCCCACAACTCTCACCATGTGGATTCTGTCTGTGAGCCAATTGACAACCCATTTTGTGACATAGAGGTTTATGTTCAGGCTGGTGAGCTTGTCTATAATACCAGAATGGGGAATGGTGTCAAAGGCCTTTGCAAGGTCTAGGTAGGTTGTTTGTACCAACTTTCCCTTGTCTATAGCCTTGATAACTGTCTCAAAGAAGTCCTCCAGGTTTAGGAGGCATGTTCTGCCCTTAACAAAGCCAAACTGGGTAGGGTCCAGTGTTTGGAGGTTCCCAATGTCTCTGTTAATGAGTTCCATGATGATGCACTCCATACCCTTGCAGACCAAGCTAGTCAGGCTTATAGGGTGATAGTTCCCGGGGTCTGTTGTGGCTCCACCTTTGTAGAGCAGAATAACCATTGCTGTGCACCACTCTATGGGTATGTAGCCTGTGGAGAGGCTGAGCTTGAACAGTGTGTTTAGATGAGGGGTTAGTTTGTATTTGAGCTCGTGTAAGATGCAGCCTGGGACACCATCCGGTCCCATTGATGCTGTGGTTTTGGCTTTGAAGAGGGCTATTTTAACCTGAGTGTCTGTGATTTCAGGGGCTCTACATTCTTCTGGTATGGTTATGAGCCCTTTTGGGGTGAGAGGGAGGTGAAGTTTGCACTGAACCTGTCTGCCAGGATGTTGGCAATATCGGTTGGTTCAGTGTATTTTGTGCCATTCTGCACTAACTCCGAGCAGATCTGAGCATTGCCACTTAGATTCTTGACATAGCTAAAGAATGCCCTGTGGTTATCTGGAGACCTTGGCAAGTTTTCTTTCAAAGCTCACCTTGGACGATTTTATGAGGGATCATAGTTTCTTGCTTATACTGATCAGGGATGTCTTCCCTTCTTGGGATTTTACTCTTTTCTGTACTAGTTTCCTACTTCTATTGTATAGCTTGTTTATGGCAGGGGTCCACCAGACTGTTTTTTTTTTCTTAGAGGAGTGAGTCTTGGTTTTGCTTGTGATAGTACAATCCATGCATTCTTGTAGGTGCCCGTAGAATGTATTAGTAAAGGATTTTGCAGCTTGGACAGCATTATCCTTTAGCATGGGGGCTTTGAAACTTTCCACCTCCATCTTAAGTAATGTGAAGTTTGCTTTTGAAAAGTTTTTCATGGTGGTTTCCTTGTCCGGGGTGGGGCAGAATGTGGATATCCAAAGTGATTTGTTTATGGTCAGATCTAATCAGCGAGGGGTTGACCTCCAGTGTGGAACACCGGTCGCCCATGTTGGTGATGACCAGGTCCAATATGTTGTCACCTCTGGTGGGAGTGTTGACCAGTTGTTCCCAGATGTTTGAGTTTATAAATTCTAGGAAATGTTGGGCAAGTGAGTTAGTACTTGAGTAGTTCTCCCAGTTAATGTTTGAGTAGTTGAAATCACCCAATATTAGGATGTTTGGTAGGACCTTTATGTTACCCAGTGTTTCCAGTAATGCAGAATGGGGGTCCTGGGACATGGTGGATGATCTGAGTTACAGTTTTGAACATTGTTTGTTGCACATGGATGATCTCTGAAGCATTGTGCTGTGCCACTAACCTGGAGGTGTGGATATCCTTGATGAATATGGATACTCCCCCGCCTTTTGTATTTCGGTCTGGGTTATGTAGCCGAAATGTATGGTATGAGTTGTCACCTGGTAGTGCTGGGGTGCTCTCTGGAGCCTTAAACCAGGTTTCTGTTACTGCAGATATATCGATTTTATCCATAATGAGGAGTGCCTTGAGTGTGTGTATTTTGAGGTTTAGACTTCTGGCATTGAGTAGTATTACCCTCAGATTTTTGTTACTTGTGCTATTTACAGTGGTGGGTTTGTCTTTTGAGCCTTGCCTAAAAAAGCCACTATGGGGGTGGCAAGAGCCTTGGCCAGTATTAAAAAGCCTAAGGGTGACAGGTGCAAGCCGTCTCTAATGAAGCAGCGTGGCTTATCGAGCATGTCATCCCAGGCAGACAGACACTTGATCCCCTTTGAATGACACCAGAAACTTAGCCAATTGTTGAAACTGATAATTTTTTCTTTATGCCGTGGTATCATTCTTGGTGCTTGTATCTAGTGAGCTTACCTACTAACAAATAATGTGTCATTTAGCAAATTAATTTTATATTCATAGATATTCCAGAAATATTGAGTATTATGTTCATTCTCTAGGAGGGCCATACCAGTCAGTCCCTTTGTCAGTTTGTAAAAACTCACCCAGCTTTCTAGGTTATGTTTAAGAGAAGACAGAGAGGTTTATTCCACAGTATTAGGAGGTGATGAGTTTTAAACCTGTCCTTCCACCATGTTTTATTTATCTGCTATTGAAGATTTAGATCCTTGGTTCTAATGTTGATGGAGCCATTGCACTTACACAAGTACAGGAGGTCCAGGATAACTGGGTCTTTAATGGCATAGTAATGAGACAGAGATGTCCCCTCAAGAGTCTGTAACACACTGTATGTAGGGTAGAGCTTCCAGTCTCTCTTGTAAGCTGGGGGACTTTAGGTGAGTGATTTATTTTATTAGGAACCTTTTGGGTCTTTTTAATTGTTTGATATGTTTAGCGATGCATCACAAAGAGGGCATTGAAGCTGATAATTGGTCTAATCACTGCTGATCGCAAGGGAGTGATTACTTCTTTAGACCTTGATGATATTCCTTTAACAATTAGCTGTGCTAAATAAAAGGATTTCCTGACAGCCATTGTAACACAATGGTTAAATAAGAGGGAGTTATCAGATGAAGTTCCAAGGTACCTGACTACATTTTCAGTTTATAGTCATGTTTTGTCTATACAGTATGAGAGAATACATTATCAGCTGAAAGTGATGATACTTCATTTTATAGATTTAGTTGTGCCCATTTTTAATACACCAAAAGTTCATTTCAGAGTGCTCATTCTATAGGGTTTGAGTGTCAGAGGGTGACTTAACAACAACCTTGAGTCTGCAGTCATGTGAAAACTTTGTCAGCCAGAGGACTTGATTTATGATTGGAGATCTGAAAAGTAAGGGCAAAGAAGGAGAGGTCCCAGCACTGAGCCTTGAGAGACATTGCTGGCTACTTTCTAAATTTGTTAGGAGGTGCCTGCAACTCACATTGTGTGAATTATTTCAGCCAGGTTGCTATCCATCTAATCACATATGGTCAAATTTCAAAGCACTTAGTTTCAGTATAATGTCAGCGTAGGGAATGTTATTGGAAGCCTTGACCAGGTTAAACTATATTGAATGTGCTACATTGCCACCATCTACAGCTCTACAGCCTCAGTTACTCTTTCGTAGATGTTTATTTATGAAAGTAAATAGGATCTATTCTTCATAAAGCTAAACTGTTGGGGGTCAAGTCTAATAATGTTCTTTATTGCATTTTATAAGCTCAGTTATAATATGTTCAATGGCTTTTTAGATTAATCTTGTTAGACTGATAAGTCTATAATTACCAAGTTCAGTTGCAAGGCCATCCTTAGGCCACACTGGTTATCCAGTGTGCCATGCATCAGGGATGAAACCAATAGTTAAATGTAGGTCAAACAGTTTAAGAAGTGGGGCTGCAAGGACTTGTTTAATACTGTTACTTAAGTAACCAGATATATTGTCATGCCCGATGGAGGAAGCATTTTGGTCTTCATTTGTATTTTCTGTAAATGATCTTTGGAGATAATTAGCAAAGTAAGGACTTTAGATATTTCAGGGATTTGTCAGAAGTCTTGGGGATGAAATTGATACCAAATTTGTTTACAAGGAAACTAGCAAACTAGCATTGTTTATTGGATCAGAAAAGGAAATGTAATTGCAAATAAGTTCAGAGCAATGGGGTGGGGGAGGGGGTATTGTTTCTTATTTTTCTAATATAACTAAAGAAAGATTTATAATTATCTTTGGGTTCAGCGGCCAAATTAAGTTCTTGGGTTCTTTAACAAATGTTTGTAATGTTTTTGATATTTTCATTTAGAAGAGGGGTTTGGGATCTGTGATATAATTTAAGGAGGTTCTTTTGTTAGAGACTTTATTTATAGTAGTGGACTATCACGGTGGCTTATTTTTGAATTTTCCATGATATTTGATTATGTTAAGGAGTGCTCGGTCTATGCATTTTTTTAAATTTGTGTAGAATTCCATAGTGAAGCTTGTTGTTGTATCATAGTCAGGGGTGGTGCAGTCATTACTGAATTTTGATATTTCATCATACAGCAGGTTGACATTGGCACATTTATAGTCCTTAAATTCAGTAGGGTTTGCTATAGGGGCTTTTGGGAGTTAAAAGGAGGATGTCACAAGTATGTTGTCAGACTTCACTGGAAAAGAAGATACCAGAGGAGTAGTGCAACAGATGGTAATATTTGTAAGAATCAAATCAAGCATGCGGTGTCTACTAGAAGGTTTGTTTACTGATTGCTCAAATTAGTTTTTGTTTATAAAGTCTAGAAATTTTTTGGCATATCTTATACTGAATGTATAGCTGTCACAGTTTGTTGAAGTAGTTAAAGGCACCCAAAAAATAATGCAGTATTTGCTAATAGGGAGATCTTTAAGAACTCTGAGGAATCTTACCTGGACATCAGGCTACAAAGATGGTGCTGTGTTCCAGGATGTTAATCTTGTCGTTAATCTTATGTAGAGTGATCTGTATTTCAATGTGCTCAGTTTGTGGGTCCCTAGAGATTGCTTGGAGGTAATACCTTCCTTGACAAACTTGGATACTCCACCACAGTTGCCATTAGGTGTAAAGACATGGAATGTATAAAACCAGGTATAGAGGGAGTGCTCTTTTTATGTTTAAGCCATGTTTCTCTAAATAAAAATACATCGATGTTTTTTAAATGCTGGAATGCCTCAAGATCAGGTAATTTATTGTTTAAACTTCTGGCATTGAGGAGAGCAAGCCTAATGTGATCCAATTTTGGTACCAATATTTTAGTTGCATTGGAATTTCCATCAGACGGAATCTGCCTAAAAAGGCACTAGGGGACAGCAAATGCATTAACCAGTATTACAGAACCTTTGAGAGATAGGTACAGGCCACTCTTAGCAAAGCAAGCTGGACTGTCACTAATCATCTTTTCCCATGTTAAAACATACTGGATCTCCGTGGAATGATATTAGCTATTTAATAAATTATTAAAAACAATAATCTTTTTTTTTTTACCTAAGCATCATTTGAGTTGAATGAAGGATTCCACTCCAGACCATTGTTTTACCTGCATTGATAGCATGCATGAAAACTTCTGACATGTCCCTCTGTTTCTCAAGTCATTCACTTCTGTATGTATCATTACAGTGTCATAATCATATTTGTCACATTTTGGGGTCCCGAGTTCCCTTATAATGTCAGAAATCCAGGCACCTAAAAGACAACTTACTGTAACCCTCTCCTTATTCAACCTTGTAAGTGACAAGTCAGTATGCCTGACCAAATAGTTACCTATCACTAAAATGTTTCTTTTGCTTCTGTGGTTCAGAGTGGTAGATTTCCAGTGCTCTTCCTCAGGATGACTCTTTATGGTGGGTATTCATTAGCTACATAAGTGGTCTCATTTTTGCTGAGACTTAATTTTCTTATTACTTGGAGGCTTTGGGAGTGATTTTCACAGCCCCAGTATTAGGCATTTTTGTTCGATTGGTGAAGGATTGTGGTAGGACTGTATGGAGCTCAAATGTCATGTTTTTAGGTAAGAGGGAATGCTCTAGATTAATTAGGTAGTGATACATCTCACAAAGAGAATTACTGTTGTTGAGAATACGTTCATTATCTGTAAGCATGAGGCAGTTTGTATACTGTCTTAGGAGACCTAGTGCTAAAAGGCTGGCAAAGACGTGAAACTAGCGGGCTGATCTTCCATCTTCTCCATTGCATAAGTGCTTAAATTAGTAAATGCAGCAGAGGGTGTATGCAATTATGGTAGAGCACACTATATATAAAGAAAGCTCTCCAGTAAAAGGTAGTCTTGTCCCAGATGCTGCTAATTTTAAATATCAGATGAAAAAATTCACTACATCAGGGTCCAGGACTGAGCAACAAGCAGGTACCAAGATATGAAATTGAGGTTAATTCAAGCTTTAGCAGCCTAAGGGAAGGAACTTTACAGATGGATCTTCTTCTGCTTGCTAGTATAAACAGGTGAGATGAGACTGGGAGGAGCTTCGAAAGAGAAATTTGTACTATGGGCAGGAAACTCAAGAGCCACTAAGTATAAAAGAGAAATGTGGGTTGGCTGGGGGCACTCAGCAGTCAGAATTTATAGAATACTATAGGACTTCACAAAATGAGAGGTTCTCGGTTCGGCTCGGGCGGCCTCGGCCCTGGTGCGGTTTCTGTGCAGTCTGCATGTGTCTCTGTGGTTCGTTCCGGGTGCTCCGCGGTGCCCTCTCCACTCCCCAAAGACATGCTGCAGGTGGAGGTGGATTGACCCAATCTCGCCCCTAGGGTGTGTGTGAGTGTGCCTCTTCTGTGAAGGTTTCGCCGGGCTGGCAACTCTCGACAATCGTGAAAACTCCAACGCCATTCAATGTGCGGACAAGGTGATCCGGCTGTATGGACTTCACAAAATGATTACTTGCTTAATGACACTAATCAATGAAAGAGGAGATGGAGGGAATTTAATGGTCAAATTATCATGAAGGACAAACAATAGCAGAAATTGGGTTTAAGAACACAACAAGATCAGCGAGTGAGGGTGAGAATGTTTTTCAGCCACATAGCTCTTTTGTTAAATTCCTTGGATCTGACATAAACTACAAGTGCAGACTTGATAAAAATCTCTTTGGCCTCAATCAGACAGTAGCAATCATACGTCTTTCTTGTCTGGAAGCAATCACAACTTATACCATTTAGCCCGGCTTTCAGTTCTGCCACAACAGAAAACTAGAATTTATTTCCAAACATTAGGCTACCTAAATGGCAAAACCATTGCAGCTATTTACTGGAATTACTGAATACAGGCTTAAACATGAAACACTTTACCCAGATCCATCCATCCACAACCCCCTTTTCCAAATTTTGCACATAGGGCCAGTATGCCACTTCAACAGTAATAATCATGTAGATCCAATCAGTGTTCACACCACCGGCTGGCTAGTCTGTCACAGCTATTCTTCCATACCATAAATACACACTCTCACACCTATGGCTAATTTAGAGTGTCCAATTGACCTACTGCATGTCTTTGTAACATGGGAAGAAACTGGAGCAGCCAGAAAAAAACCCATGCAAACACAGGAAGGACTTGCAGACTCCAAACAGAAGGCACCCCAGCCAATAAAAAAAAAAATAGATAACTTCTTGCTGTGAGGCAAAAGTACTACCTGGTATACCACTGCAGAAGACTGTGGGCTCTCTTCCCAAACCAGGTATTGAGATTCATTTCCAGTACCGACACATCAGTGTATAAAAGAGGTGCTGCATTCCTGAGTATGCCATCCTTCAAATGAAACATTAAACCGAGGATCCATCTGCCCGAGTTGATGGCATCTCAGGTAGATGTATACAATCCCATAGTATTCTTCAAAAAGATGAGGCAAGTTCCTGGATCCCCTGGCCAAATTTCCCCTAGTCGGTAAGAATACCACCTTGGTTCTCCCTGAAAAGAGGCCATTGGCCTAGCAGGCTAACCCAGTCAACAAAGTGTATATAAATAAATGAAGATGCTACATCAAGAAGTTTTTTAATCATAACTAGGCAAAACTGAACATGCTTTCATAAATTCATAGGTTCATAGGCAATTACTCCACAGACCATTATAAACTTCACCATTAAACCATATTCTAAAGTTTCCTTCAACCTCAAGAGGGACAATACAAGACAGGTCAATGGAGAATGTGAGACCACCCCTGCAATTATTTAGGTTTACGTTAAAGGTGGCAAGACATGTAGTTTGTTCCAAAGGAGGGAGGATATATCTATGGATCTATCATGGTAACATGTCATTTATGTGTTGATGTAGGTTTAGTTCCTTCATCCTGATATTTGAGGAAGCATTTATTCTGTGAAGGAATAGAAGGTCAAAGAGGGCTGCATCTTTTATAACTTGAAAGGCTAGACATAGATTTTGACAGAGAAGTCTGTAAGAAACTGTATAGTGGAAAAAAGGGAGAAAGAGAACTGTCAGTATGTCAACGTTTGTCAAATCAACTAAGATTTTTAAAGCCACTGATCTTTTTTTAGTTAGGAACCTCTGAGTTCTCTCAAGTTGAGTGATTTACCAAAAAGGGAAATATATTCAATAACTGGTCTGGTGACATATGAGTAAAGAGGAATGAAGAAAGATGTAGAAGAGATGCCTTTGGAAACTGGGTAACTTTATATTTTACTGCTGATAAAAAATAATGTAAAAAAATTAGGAGAGAGGCTTGGCAAAAGTTTTGTACTGGTGCAAATTCAAGCTATGTGCCTAAAGTACGTGTGCACACATATTTACTGGTAAGAAAGTATTTTAATGAGGAACAGATGATAAACTACAGATTACAAGTGTAAGATGTAGCCTTAAAAGCATTTCTCATGGGTGGGGGTGGGGGTACTGGGATTCTCCATACTCAGTACGATATACATAACCAACTTTGAGGTCATAGCACTTTGAGGAAGTGGTGATGCTTTTGTTTTCTAAAAGTTTTGGTGAAATGCTTTCAGAGAATCTAGAGTCTTTTGGAAGACTATGTTGAAGAAGTGAATTTAAGACTGCCATGATAACCATACTTCTTTCCACTGTTTTATAAATCCAGCATGGACTACTGTTCTCTCTAGTGGTTTTTTACCTGAGTCTATACCCCAGCATTACCTTCACCCCACTATCACTACCACCAAAATCACTGTTTACCTGCTTTTTCCTCATCCATATCTTCACTCCCAAACTCTTAATCAGTTCCATAACATCTAATGCCACTGCTCTACCTCTCTTTCCATTTCTGTCCTTCATATGTATCCTGTGTCTCTGTACCTGTCTACACTACTGCTTATATTCATTTGCCATGTTTATATCACCATCACCATAACCACTCACTGTAGCAAATTTCATTTATGCAGATGGTTTTCGTTCTTTGTATTTTTCAGACTTTTCACATTTTGCAATATTTTCTATGCATCTTTCCTTTGTGTCATACTGCCTGTGTTTTTATAATAATCACCATAACCTTCTCTCTTCCATATTAATTAAAAAGGGACGATATGACATGGATCTACTTCACTTGACCTGAAATTCATTTAACTGACACCCGTTCGACCGACACCCAATTGAACTAAATTTAATTTGACTGACAACTCATTTGACTGACTCCCATTTCACCGACAGCTTACAATGCTAAATTTCAACATTATAAATCTTAAACCATAGGCAAGCACACTTAGAACACCAATAACTAAACCTTTCCAGAACTTAGAAACTACTTACTTACCCTCTTAATAGAAACAGGACAATGTACAACCAAACTAGGTGGGGGGCTATGTCCCCAACACCCCCCAATGTGGGGAGCTGTGCCCCCCCCAATTATATATACTAACTCCAAGATCAGACTACAGTGGGAAAAAGGGCATATACCTTTAACTTGCCTTACAGTACTCTACACGCTGCCACTACTGCTGGGAATGCACAAAACATTAGCCAAATTACTTTAGATACTTCCCATAAAAATGTAGAGACAAACCCACATTTAGAAACACTACAACACTACTTTCTACATGACTATCGGAATTCTAACAGTCAGCACTGTAAGTTACAGTAATTCTTTTTATCACATGCAAGTCACAGGTGAAGGAAAAGCCACAACAAGTCTTAAATGGTGTCAGGCAAATGAAATTTAGGCCAATTGGGTGTTGGTCAAATGGGTGTCATTCAAATGAGTCTTAGCTCAAGTGAAGTAGACCCTATGACATGTGCTGTAATATAATTTCCATCAAACTTTAAACTTTTTTTCTGCTGAGATAACTGTTGTTGTGTGTAGTTTTTCACCCTCATCCTCTCTTATTCATTCCCACTCCCTATAATTCCAGCTCCTGGCTTTTAACCTAGATTCCTTAACTAGACATTGTACTCATTGATACTGTTTTTAGCTCCTTTTGTCACCCTTGCAACTAAGAGCACCCATGAGAAGGCCTCTGTGCTACCAATTTCTTTAAGGAACTCCTTTTATGGTTCCCCAGGTGTTTACTATAGCTTCATCAACTGCATCTTTTGCCAGACCTTTTATACCTCTCTATATTTTCATTTGTAAGCATTCTTTACCATTTTCTATTGATCTTACTGGTACCTGACCTGCTATTTCTATTGGTAATCCCAGCACAGTTTCCACTCTTCCCTTTTCTTTCATAAATGAGGTTTGGAAAAGACCATTTTGTCCTGGGACATCTTCAATTGGGGCTAGATACATAGGTTAACAGGAATTAAGTATAAGGGGAGGATAGGGTTAATTGGGATGGAGGAATGTTAGGAGGAAATGATGTAAGGGTAGGTGTGGCTTAGAGGGTTTTGTCAAGTGTAACTGAGGTAGGAATCACATTTTGGCATGAACTTGCTAGAGTGCAGGTTTATGTCCAAGACGACCTGTAGGTAGTGTGGTGGTCAGGTAGGCCTTGGACTAATAGTGGGGGCATGGATGAAGTTGGTAATGAGGAGAAACAATTTTTTTGCCTATTTCATATTTCTTTCATTTCATGAGTAGAGTTGAGGGGGAAAGGTGTTCAAACTATATGGGTGGACACTCTGGTACAGGGCACTTATTAGTGAGGCTGGTTCTTTTAGAAATTTGTTTTATATGGTGGTAGCCATTTGTGCTTTGTTGCAAAGTAGTATTACCTCAGTCCCCAGGTACATTGCTCAGCTTTGGTTGGATGGTGGTGGCATCTGAGGATGAGAAGCTCTGTGATATCGAAAGGCCAGCTGTTGGGTGTGTTTTCTGTTCTGTCAGTTCTGACAGAGACATTAGCTGCAAATGTTTTCATTGGTATTTGGAGCAATGATTTATGCCTCTATAAGTTAAAATGAATAGCTGGAATAGAGTGATATTAAATGCCAATGAGGTCTATGTGACGACCGTGCCCTGGCCCAGCAATCAAGGAGCCTCAATCCTCCCCACTAACACCAGAGAGGTTGTCTCCAAGAAGAGAGGAGAGGATAACTAATACACAGAGTAAAGTACAATTTCCCTTAAGTGCACACAGAGACCACAGTCAGTCTGGGGCTGGTTGCTCCTTTGCTCACCAGGTCCCCAATAAGACTCCCCACTGGCACAGCTATAGGATCCAGATCTCAGCCTAGCTGGGCAAGCTAAAACTTCCAGTACCCTATTTGTCCAACCAGTGCTTTGTGTCCCTGCCAAGTAGCTGACACAACACACACAAACTTTGAGATAAGTATTTATGCAACTTCAAATACACTCCTGGGAAAGGCTGACACAGATTCTCTAGCTGTGCCCCATTTACCCAGACCATATGGTAGTAATCCTTGCCACCACCCAGCTAATAATATCAGCTACTAAAAGGCCCTTAAAGGGTGTCCAATTATTACTGTGCAATATTATTATTCAATGGTAATGTGACTAACAGTCAAGGCTTACTTTAAAGTGGCCTATTACAATAACCTCTATAAATATGCAATGTACTCTAGAGCTTATCTCTACACAAACCAGCCACAGGTAGAAGGTTTTAAAAATATTTAATAATAAATAATTAAAACACAAGACAAAACTACTACACCACAGAGATACTGAAGAGTTCAGAGATCACACAGAAACATAAAATAATATATTAGGACAGGTCTGATTTCAAAGAAAAATACCTAATTAATCTTTACTAACTTTAACTATTCGTACAAGAAATCATAGTGCTAAAACTTACATGTGAGCATAAGGCAGAGTGCTGATAAGTTGGATATCAAGATCAAAATGCTCCCCGTCTCTCACTGATCAATAGTTTTTAAACACTAACCCACAGCTCTGCTGAGGTCCTCCCAAATTACATAATTTTGACACTTAGGTTTTCCCGGTATTCATATTGCATCATCTTGACACCTGATCTGAGTTCTCAGGCCACAAACTGCATTATTTAGCAATCTAACACCTGCTCAGAAACGTACAATACAGGGCATTTCACATAAACATTCTAGCAGAAACCAGAGCAATAAAGCACCTTCCACATGTAAATTCTGGTCATAAACTTTAGCCTTAAAACAATGGGCATGAAACCTTCATCCAGACACACTGAAACCAACTTGTAAAACATTAAAGAGATTCATAAGATCTTTTCAACTTTAAAAGACACATTTGAAATGCTTGGCTTGGTTTTCTTTACACAGATGGCAATGTTGCAACAATCTTGAAGTTCACATTTACAGTGTTTTCTTACATTTAAAAACACAAGCCTGTATTTTACATTTATTTATATATACACTTGATAGAATTATGTATCAAATTATATTTGACTAGGCCGGCATCCTTCATCTGTCATTGTCCAATCTTCACATATCTCCCCCCACCTGGGAACTCAAGCATGTTTTTCAAGTGCCCCTTGAGAAACATGGCTTGAGAGTGTCATGTCTTCCTGGGTGTACCTCACCCCATTCCCTGTCTTAAGAACACATGTGCATTGGCATTGCTACTTACACTGCGGTGCTGCACTGACATATCATATGCTTGTAACCCCAGGCTCCATCTTAGCAACTTGGCATTTTGTTGACTGGCTCTGTTTAACCATGTTAGAGGGTTGTGATCTGTCATCACAGTGAATTTTCTTCCATACAGATAAGGCTGAAGTTTCTGTAGCACCCACACTATGGCTAGACATTCCTTTTTTACCGCTGCATAGCATTCCTCCCTGGGTTGGAGCCTATGACTGAGATAAACCATGGGGTGCTCTTCTCCCTCTGAATAAAATCTGGCTAAGTACAGCCACCACCCCGTAGTTTGAAGCATCCGCCTGCACAACAAAGTCTTTGCTGTAGTCTGGACTGGCTAACACAGGGGGTCCTCCCAAACTCCTTAAGCTTCTGAAATGCCTGCTCACATACTGGGGTCCACACTATCTTATCTGGCCTGTTCATCCTTGTCAGGTCTGTGAGGGGAGCAGCTATGGTACTATAATTGGGAACAAACTCTCTGTAGTGCCCTGCTGTCCCTATGAATGCCCTCACCTGCTTTTTGGTAACAGGTGCAGGCCATGCCTGAATAGCTTCCACTTTGGCAGGTTTTGGCCTTATCTTACCACTCCCCACTCTATGTCCTAGGTAGGAGACCTCCGCTATACCCACCTGACATTTCCTCAGCTTAATGGTCAACCCTGCCCTCTGTAGTCTGCCCAGTGCCTCCCTAACATGCTGAAGGTGCTCTTGCCAGGAATGGCTGTAGATAGCACTATCATCCATGTAAACAAGGGCAAACCCTCCTACTCCTGCTAAGATATGATCTACCAGCCTTTGTAAAGTTGCAGCAACATTCTTCATCCTAAAGGGCATCTTTGTGAACTCATACAAACCAAAAGGAGTCACAAAGGCTGACTTCTCTCTAGCACTGGGAGTCAAGGGCACCTGCCAGTAATCCTTGGTAAGATCAATGGTTGTAAGATACCTAGACCCACCCAGCTGCTCTAGGGCCTTATCTGTCCTAGGCATGGGGTAAGCATCTGCCTCTGTGTGACGTTTTAATTTCCTGTAATCTACACAGTACCTGGTGCTGTCATCCTTCTTTGGCACCAGTACCACTGGGAAGGCCCAGGGACTGTTGGACTCTTGAATCACCCCTAGTTCCAACATCTCCTGTACCTCTTCCCTCAGAGTCGGTTTGACTCTCTCAGGCACCCTATAAGGGGCCTACCTAATAGGCCTTTGGGGGCCTGTATCCACCTGATGCTGCACCAGGTGGGTGCACCCTGGTTTCCCAGTGAACACGTCCCCAGATTCGTGCAACACTGCTCAGATTTCTCGAACCTGGGTAGGAGATATATGTTGGGACATTGCTACTCCTTCCACCGAGGTGTCAGCCAAAGTCTCACTGAGGAGATCAGTCCCAAGATATCTCTCAGACTCCTCCTGCAATCCACTGCAAATGCTCATGTTAAGGTTTCATCATGTTAACATGGTACAATTTGTGCCCCTGCAATCTGCTTAGCACTTCCATCATGTAGTTAACATCACTTACCTTTCTTACCACCTTGTAGAGTCCCTCCAAAGCTGCTTGCAGCTTGTTGTGTTTGACAGGAATGAGAACCATAACCTGCTGCCCTACAGCATACTCTCTAGCTCGAGCATTCCTGTCATACCACACCTTTTTATGTTGTTGGGCTTCTACCAGGTTCTCCTCAGACAGGCCCATGAGTTCCCTGAGCCTTGTCCTGAGGTTCAGGACATATGTCACAACAGACTCCTTGTGGGACTCACACTCACCTTCCCACTCATCTCAAATTAAATCTAGAGGTCCCCTCACCCTATGCCCATACAGCAACTCAAAGGGTGAAAAACCTGTGGATTCCTGGGGAACCTCTCTGTAAGCAAACAACAGATGGGGCAAATATTTGTCCCACTCCCTCTTAAACTGATCTGCAAATGCCCATAGCATGGACTTGATTGTAGAGTTTAACCTCTCAACAAGACCATTAGTCTGGGGATGGTAGGGGGTGGTCTTCATGTGCTTCACTCCACAGGACTTCCACAGACAAGCCAGCAGGTCTGACATAAAATTGGCACCTCTGTCAGACAGCATTTCCTTTGGGAAACCTACCCTGCTGAATATCTCTAGAAAAGCATTTGCCACCTTCTCTGCCTCAATGGAGGACAAAGCCACTACCTCAGGGTATTGTGTAGCATAATCCACTACCACTAGGATATACGTTTTCCCTGTGGAACTTGGGGTACTCAGAGGACCCATAATATCCATAGTTACCCTCTGAAATGGTTCCTCAATCACAGGCAAAGGCATCAAAGAAGCTCTCTCCTTGTCTCCTGCCTTGTCTACCTTTTGACACTGCTCACAGGTCCTGCAGTACCCTGTTACTTCTCTGGACATTCCAGGCCAATAGAAGTTTTGCATAATATGCCGCTTTGTATGTTTTATGCCCATATGACCTGCAAAGGGAATATTATGGGCTATGGCTAGAAGCGCCAGATGATAAGCTCTAGGCACTACCAACTGCTGTACTCTCTCACCTTCTAGCCCTCCCTCAGGGGTCCACTCTCTGTATAGTAACCCTTTGTCCCAGTATACAGACTCCCGCTTCCCTTGAGAATCAGGTGCCTCCCTAGCTACCTGCCTCAGGCCTTGCAATGTAGGGTCTGAGAGCTGAGCCTGTCTCAAGTCTCTTCTTGTAACCCTTCCCAGCTCCCCTTCCACAGGAAGCCTGGCATCCTCTGACAGTGGTGCCTCACTGTCAGCCTGGGTACTACTACTCACCTCTACCTTTGCAGTTACCCTGTCCAAGGGAACATCAGTATCCACAAGCAGCTGTGGCTCACATTCAGTCTCACTGTTACAGCATAGCTAACTCCCTGAAGTAACCACCTCAGCAGTCTTGGCTGCAAGTATGCAGTCTGTCTTGGTCTCCCCCAGGCTACCAGACCCACATGCTTGTCTCCTAGCCTCACTGCATGTAACTGCATAAGTACATAGTATTGCCTCATACAAATCCTTCCCTCCCAGAACATCTGCAGGATGGTAGTTCCATACCCCTGTTGTCTCAAAACAACCTACTGTTAGGATTTTGTCTTTCCCACTTACTGGCTCCCTCCCTTTTGGTTCCCCACCTTGCCTCCATGGCCATCTGTATGTCACATGGCCCCACTGGTTGCATTCAAAACATTTAACCCTAGCTCCTGGACGTGTACCTGAACTAGTGGCTTCCCCTGCTACTGGCAAATTCTGTTGGGGCAGTCTGTGCTGCCCACCATGGGTTCCTTTAGTCCCATGAGCAGTACTGGGGGTCCCTTTCCTGAGAAGGGCTGCCCTGCTTGCTAGGTATAGGTCTCCCTTCTTCCCCAACTCCTCTGAAGTAGCACACTGTCTATCAGCTAACCAGATCCTCATGTCCTCAGGCAAAGTGCTAAGGGTTGTTCCCTTACCAAAAGGTCTGCCAGCCCTTCAAAAGTGGTGACCTGACATCCACTCACCCAGCTATGAAAATAAGTGCTCAGTTCAGCAACATATTCACATACATTTTCATCTGCCTTGCGTCTTTGCTCACAAAACTTTTTCCTATACATTTCAGGTGTTAGCTTAAAACATTCCAATAAATGTCTTTTTACAGCAGTATAATCAACACAGTCAGTATCATGCATTTTTGCTAAAGAAGTTACAGCTTTTCCATGGAGTAAGGGGGTCAGGAACTGTACCCAGAGCCCTTGGTCAACTTAATACTGTTTGCATACCCGCTCAAACATATGAATGAAGCTATCAAAATTATCCTCCTCTTTAAACTGCGGAAGAAATTTACTGACATGTTGTGCTTCTGGGGTCTGGTTACTCCCTTCCCCATTACCTCCATGAGTCTGGTGAAGAGTCAGAATTTCCCTCTCATGCCTCCTCCGCCATTCATTTTCTTCAGCTTGTAGACTCCTCACTTTCTCGGCTCCTTCTTGTTCCATACGCCTGGCCTCCAACTCAAGTCTCTTTTGCTCCAGCTGGATTTTTAAGTCCATTGCAGAAAGGTTGAGCAGTCCATTTGCAGAGGATATTATATCTCCACTGTCAGTCTGATTGTCCTCCAGGCTGCTGATTTCTTATGCAGCTATAACCAAGGCTGCAATCAGGTCTGCTTTAGTCAGGTTTCCATGCACCAGTCCCCTAGCCTGGCACATTTCTGCCAGTTGGCTCCTTGTCAGATTTCCATACTCTTCTTCTGACATGCTGCTTGCTCACCCTGACTAACACTAAGCCAACAAAATAAATAAAACAATTGTGACCTGAACTCTGAGTATACACTGCATGGCTGTTTTAGAGTACAAAACACTTTCAGAGATCACTACATAAGCTACAGGAATTTGCTCTACCCACACCACTATGAGTTAATTAGTGTATGAAGTAGATCCCACCACTGCCAAACACTTGTGACAACCATGCCCTGGCCCAGCAATCAAGGAGCCTCAATCCTCACCACTAACACCAGGGAGGTCATCTCCAAGAAGAGAGGCGAGGATAACTAATACACACAGTAAGGTACAATTTCCCTTAAGTGCACACAGAGACCACAGTCAGTCTGGGGCTGGTTGCTCCTTTGCTCACCAGGTCCCCAAGAATACTCTCCACTGGCACAGCTATAGGGTCCAGATCTCAGCCTAGCTGGGCAAGCTAAAACCTTCAGTACCCTCTCTGTCCAGCCAGTGCTTCATGTCCGTACCAAGTAGCTGACACAACACACACACACACACACACACTTTGAGATAAGTATTTATGCAACTTCACAGACACTCCTGGGAAAGGCTGACACAGATTCTCCAGCTATGCCCCTTTACCCAGACCATACGGTAGTAATCCCTGCCACCATCCAGCTAATAATATCAACTACTAAAAGGCCCTTAAAAGGGTGTCCAGTTATTACTGTGCAATATTATTATCCAATGGTAATGTGACTAACAATCAAGGCTTACTTTAGAGTGGCCTATTACAATAACCTCACAATGTACTCTAGACCTTATTTCTACACAAACCAGCCACAGGTAGAAGGTTTTAAAAATATTTAATAATAAATAATTAAAACACAAGACAAAACTACTACACCACAGAGATACCTAAGAGTTCAGAGATCACACAGAAACTTAAAATAATAGAGTAGGACAGGTCTGATTTGAAAGAAAAATACCTAATTAATCTTTACTAGCTTTAACTATTCCTACAAGAAATCATAGTGCTAAAACTTATATGTGAGCATAAGGCAGAGTGCTGATAAGTTGGATATCAAGATCAAAATGCTCTCCGTCTCTCACTGATCAATAGTTTTTTAAACACTAACCCACAGCTCTGCTGAGGCCCTCCTAAATTACATCATTTTGACACTTAGGTTTTCCCATTATTCATATTGCGTCATCTTGACACCTGGTCTGAGTTCTCAGGCCACAAACTGCATTATTTAGTAATCTAACACCTGCTCAGAAACTTACAACAATACAAGGCATTTCACATATACTTTCTAGCAGAAACCAGAACAATAAAGCACCTTCCACATGTAAATTCTGGTCATAAACTTTAGCCTTAAAACAATGGGCATGAAATCTTCATCCAGACACACTGGAACCGATTTGTAAAACATTAAAGAGATTCATAAGATCTTTTCAACTTTAAAAGACACATTTGAAATACTTGGCTTGGTTTTCCTTACACAGATGGCAATGTTGCAACAATCTTGAAATTCACATTTTACAGTGTTTTCTTACATTTAAAAACACAAGCATGTATTTTACATTTATTTATACAGTTGATAGAATTATGTATCAAATTCTATTTGACTAGGCTGGCAGTCTTCATCTGTCATTGTCCAATCTTCACAGTCTATTTAATTGCAAACGTAAAATTAGAACTCGTATGCCTGATGTATACTGTCCTGGTGATTTAATGCTCCGAGAGTTAGACATGTTTGTCGTATTAGTTTCAAGCCACGTGCATCCTTTCGCGGGCTATAGGGGGCATAATAGTGGTTGGTCACTGGCAGTCCATCTTCCCATGGGTGCAAATTCTGCCTGTGTTTCCTAGAGCAATATATATATATATAAAAAGTTGACATGGCTATGAATTTCCGTTCTGTAGTAAATCGGATAAAACTTAACAGAATTAGCAGCAACTTCAAAAAACAAAACAAAACAAAAAAAAGATATTTTCAAATATAACAACTATTAATCGGAGACCTTGACAGAATAGCACAATATGTGCACAGTGCAGTAGTCCTAGGGTGAGCGCTGCTTACTGAGTCAAGGTACTGGAGGTAAGGCGTTGTTGCACTTGGGGGCTTGCTAACATTAGGGGTGCCTTGTTTTGGGCTAATTGCTGACTACGGGTGCCAGTTAACCCACAGTTTTTTTTTTCTTTCTCACGGGCTTGGAGTTATGCTGTCAGGAGGGTGCATGATGCGCATGGGTAGCATACCGATGTCATACACATTACGAGTCTAATCTTTCCACTGGTGTCTTCTGGCAAATGTAGCCGCAAATTATAATAACAAAATGTAAAAGGTTTTGGAGGTTCATTTTAGTAGTAGAGAGTTTGGCACAGTCTTGAATTAGCCTGCCAATTCCCTTCCTTTGATACTTACTAACAAAAAAAAAAAAAAAGTTATTCTACTTCAGAGGTCTGGGTCAGTGAAGCCTTTTAGCTGAGTGCTGGAGCTGTTACATATTGTTTTCCTTGTTTTGAATTCTGGGTACTTTTACTGGCCTCAGTTGTTTTTTGCTACTAGTTTTGCACTTGTGTTGATTGGTTGTATGAGTCAGTTACATCCGGTTCCTTATATGTCAAATTATTGAAAATAATAAAAGACAAATGGTACAGTGATGTTTTGCTGTGATTGTAGAGGACAGCATCTCCGGGTTCGAGACTTGGCAGGGCTGACTATTTGGGGGGCGGAGCTGTCCAGACTTCGTATCCTTCAAAGAAAAGAAAAAAAAGTCACCCTTGCATACCTTTCAACTTTACAGATTTTTGCAGAATGTCCAGATTTTGGCCTCATATTTTGGGTCTGTTCCTCATAAATTTTGTAGCTTTCTGGCAAATTACGTTGGATTAAATCACTAAATAATGACATGCATTTGGGTTTCAGGCTTCAGTTCCTTCAGAGGGTGTGTCTTGACACAAATCCTGTTATTCTGGTAGTTTCTGGAGTTTATAGGAGCAATGGCAAGTCTGTCCCTATTTTTCGATCTTTGTTCCCTCATTAGTTTAGGCTTTGTCAGGTCTTTTAACTATCCTTTGACCTTCCTAGCTGAAGTTGATAGTAAGCCACATTTTGCCCATTTATTCCACATTATGAGTGAGGGATGGTGTTCTTCATTTTGGAGATGGAAGGTTGAGAGCTATGATTTTAAATATTGTTCTCTTTTAAATTTGTAGAGTGGGTAGAGTAACAGGATTTGTTTTACCGTACATTGTCCAGAAACCACATTTTCTTGAGACTTTGACAGGATGAGAAATTATAAATTAATACAGAGTACAGATTTTCGTAGAATGTCCGGACTTGAAACCATATATCAGCATGCATATGTTGAAAGCAGATCTAGACCACCTGTAACATGAGGGTCTATAACAATATAATAACAGCTATGAAGGAAATTATGCTGTGATGTAATTCATATAGAGTTAACTTCATCATTTTACAGGGTCATATATGTAACATTGATCAATAAATTAGTACAACTAGGAATTGATGAACTCTTGATAAGAAGGATAGCTGGATGGCTGACAAATAGGACATGGCAAATATCATACAGCAACTGGACAGGCAAAATCCTTGGTTACAGTCAGGGTGTCCCATGGGGCTCTGTCCTAGGCCCTTACTTGTTTAGTTTGTATCTTTCAGACCTAACTTTTGAGGTGTTCTGCAGTCTATATGCAGATGACCCAAAATTGGGTAAGCTGATTATGTGTGTTACAGATAAGGCATGTCTGCAAAATAACTTGACTAAGTTGACCATTTGGGCACAGGAGGATAGTATGCTGATAAATACATCAAGAACTAAGCATATGAGATTTGGGAGGCATAAACTGAAAGGTGAATATTTAATACAGCACACAGTAATTGAAACTGTAGATTCATTTGAGGACCTCGGTATATGGGTGGATTCTGCTATGAGTTTTTTTTTTCTAATCATATCACCCAATTGTTTAATGATATTTATAGAACTATAGGTTGTATAAAATGACTTATAAAGTCTAGGAAATCAAAACTAATGACGTTATTGTTTGTTAGTTACATTAGACCCAAACTTGAGTATGGAATAACAATATGGAAACCCTATAAGAAAACAAGCATGATTAAACTGGAAAGAGTACAATGGAAATAGACCAAAGGTATCCATGGATGTAAAAATAAGTTATTATGAAAGACCAAAATCTTTGTATATAGTTCCAGATTGGACAATTAGTTAATGCAGGTGGTTAGGGGTGGGTGTAGCTTTTGGTTTGCCATGTACACACAGAGTAGTGGGTTTGTTTCCCATCTTTGATTTGTATTGTGCCTAACCCTATTTGTGGAATGTGGGGGTTTTGAAGACCATTTGTGTCGCAGCTTGTCTGGCCAAATGTGCTCAGAGATATGGATCTTTTTTTTTTCATCTTTGCAGGTGGGGAAGAGCACAGTGGACATCAGTTGGTGACCTGAAGGAAGTGGGTCAGAGGTGGAAGTGCAGGTCCCAGTGGCTGTTTCCACTGACAGAATGGTGCACAAAGGTGTTCAAGTGGGGGAGCGCAAAGTAAGTAACAGTCGCTGGTCTGCTGGAAGTTTTTTGATGTAATTGATTCTGATGGGTTGGATGTTCTGGTTTTTGGAATGGTGGACAATGAAGTCACAGGGAATCTTATTTTACTTGCGATTCTTTAAGGTATGTTGTATTTAGTGTGGTTTGGGTAATGTGTAGACAAGTGAAAAGGGTGTATCTTGGGGCTTAGTTAAGTAGGGTTGGGGAATTTTGAGGGCTCTGGGATTTTTGCAGGTAGGGGAGATGCATAGCTATCCTAGGTATAGGAAGTTACTAGGTTAATGGTTTTAGGACTTTTAAGTTGGTTATCTAGTAATGTTTCAGTTATGGTTACTGCGTAACTGTATTTGAAAGATAGGGATGCTGCGGGGGAGGCAGGGTTGAGGTGTGCTAAACAGCATGTTTACAAGGTTACTTTATTCTGTACTTGGGGGTGGTTTCTAGGCTAATGGTTCTAAGGTTTTTTTATAACCTAGCCATGTTCAGGTAAGTGAGATTCCACAATCCAGAGTGCAGTGCATGTTGCTCTTAGTCAAAATGGACATGGGTGAATGTTGTCCTTGTCCAGAGGGCACATAGGTGTAGCCGTAAGGGGAATTTGTATCTAGTTTGAATGGTTTTAATTTTCTTTGTCTAACTATTAATTTTGTTGAGAACTCCTTCATTGGTAGAAGAGTGATAATTTTATTTATAGAATAAGACTTTTTAATGCAATGTTTTGTTTTATTTTGCATGGGTAACTGTTGTACTGTTACTTTGTGAGGTGGGACGTAATTTTATGGGGATCTTTGTTAGGACCAAAAACAACAAAAACAGCCAGCACTCAACTGAAGCAAATATCTGATTTTAATGTACAAAAATAGACCGGTTTCGGCCCGCAGGCCTTTTTCAATGTAAAACACATCAGTACATTCCTCTTCTTATGTACCATCACATATTGAGATAATTATATCTCATTATACAATTATTACAAATGTTCATTAAGACCAGGTGGAAACAATTCCCCCACTTTTACTATCCAAGACTTCTCTTTTTTATTTAAAACATTATGCCAGCCACTTTTCATTGATCTATGTCCCAACACTCTGTCAATAATAATGAATTTAAACATTGCTGTTTTGTGTATAATACTATGTTTATACAAGGCATTAGCCAGATATTTATTTCTAATGCTACTCATATGTTCGGAAATAGACAATTTTAGTGGTGTAGAAGTTTGCCCTATATAAAAGACTGCACAATAGCAGATAGTCAGATAAATAGCCCAATCACTATTACAATTACCAAACATTCTAATAGAAAAAACTCTAGATGTGTTTTTGCTTGAAAATTCCTTGGTGGAACATATACATTTACAGAAGGAACAGTGGCCACAAGGATAACAACCCACCACTTGTGTAACATCTATGGTGGTTTGTATAGAATTTATCAAGGGTGAACAATGTTTGCAATGGCTAAAATAACTTCTTAAAGTTTTCAAAAGAACATCTCTGGCCTAACAACTCCCCTATCCTGTCATCAATATATTTCATTATTAACCATTTTGATGACCAGCACTGGAACCCCATTTATCCCACATATTCCTTTCCTGCACTCTTTTTCCCTTTTTAATGATATATTTTTCTTGATTGTACTTTGTCAGTATGTCAAATGCCAAAAATGTTGTGATACAGATACTGTGTCAATAATCCACAGACCAGAAGCCAGACCCCCCCCCCAAATTGTTATAGGTTGAATTCAGAAAAAAAAAGTATGTCTGTGGTGCTATTAGGCCTTCACTGGTCATCCCTAATAGTGGTACAGTAATGAAATACGATTTCAAGACATGAAAGAGCCACATAGAGCAAAAATTCATTAGTGGCTCATAGATGTGTGGCTGAATTGAATACTGCATAACACTAACAGCACACAGACAACTGCAAAACACTCAGTATAATCAGTGCATACAATACATCTGATCAACTAGCTTCGTCTTTTAGAGTGGTGTGTCCAGTCATCCAGATTGTATTTTTTTATTTATTTATTTTACCAACATAAACCCTTACTGTATAGTAATTCCTCATTTTTTGTATACCATAGATTATATTTTTGAATTTTAAGTAGCATGTTTTGCAGAAAATCTTGTTCATTGAGTTATGAGTCTATTAAAAAATCTAACAAATTCAGCGCAAGTTCACCTTTGCAGTCATATTACGAAAAACTTCAAATGAAAAGGAATTTCAAGGCAGACTTTAACTTTTATTGGGGGAGTCATGTTGCATGTGACAGGCACTCACCTAAGACAGATACCAAGGTTACTATCTTGTGGAGGACATTATTCTATTAACTACTAATTCAGTGATGATAAACGAATGTTTTAGTTCAGTTTTGTTTCACTGTTATCTCACCATGGAATTACACATGAGACCAGCTCATTCTGATGTTACTGATCTTACATTTTAACTTGGTACAAAAAGAAGGCTTCCAGTGCTGATACTATTGTAACCACAGCCATTAAAAACAAATACACTTTCAGTTTTTGTCTATATAAATGAAATGTTATCAGTATACAGTGTGGCCACACATCAAACTGACTGGATTATTATGCTATTATTCTTTTATATCAGAGTAGAAATATTGGACAACTACATGCTTTATAGATTCTTGTTCCAGAATTCTGTCTGCAGTGATTTTTGTTTATACCCACAATTGGAACTGTTGACTTTCTTTACATGACCCTAATACAGCAGCTTTACACTTAACCAACGTTCTGTTCCAGCTGCAAGTCTTCCCACTTGTTCACAGGCTTTATAAACCCACTAACCTGAATGGCTATCTGCTGAACTCAAACATCTTTTAACTTGAAGGGACGAAGCATGGTAAAAATGGAAACAGACCCCCACAACTTACAATAGCACCTCCTTTGTAGTCTTGTGTAACCTTGGCAAAAAGTCCATCATAATGTACAAAAGAAATCTCCAAAGAAACCAATTACCCTCTTACAATCCCCAAAAACAGTTTTTGAAAGAGGTTAACCTACTTACAGGAAGAAAACATTCTCATGATACCCTGTCTGCAAACACCATTCAGTGTGGTACAGCAGTACTTTCTCCAGAAGATTCTCTTAAAGAATTTAATAATCTCCCTTCAATAAACTCCACACCTCCCACAGATTATGCATTTCCCACACCACAACCATTCATCCACCTCGTCCACTTCAAATTCGTACGTCTCAAAGAAGTTTGTATTCTACTTGAAATTATTCCCAATGACACCCCTCCTGGATCTGACAACACAAACTCCTGGCTCATATATCAGTGCAGAGATCATCTATGCCTTCCTTTAATGCACATATATAATCTATGTCTCACACAAAGCATCATGCCACAGATTTGTAAAACTGCTCTAATTAAGTGACCCCCCCAAAGCAAACCAGCTGAAAAGATACCTCTCACTTCTGTCCAGTATTCATCCTCCCAGTTCTGGGCAAACTTCTTTGAAAAGATAGTCTACACCTAACTTTGCCTATAAATCCAGTAGTCCCATCAGCTGTCCTCCAAACAACATAGATTCTGACCTGGATGAAGTACTATGACAGCACCTTGGTCCTTAACTAATGACATCTTGCTAAACTCTGATAGTGGCCTCTTTACAGGTGCCCTATTTATAGACCTGGCAAAGGTGTTTGACCTCATTGACTACTATCTTAGCCAAAACAAACTATTTAAAATTGGTATCAATCCAGACACTGCTTGCTGGCTTAAAAGCTTCCTCACTGGCATACACTTCAGAGTTAAAATAGGATCCTTCCATTCAGAATCTGCTTTTATTACTGATGGTGTAACACAGGGATTCATTCTTGCCTCCCTCCTCTTCTCTATATTAATTAACAAACGTCCTTATTAGTTCCTTCATCTTCCACTTATTATCTAGGCTGATGACATGGTCATTTACTGATCTGGCCATTCTCACACCAACATTCAATGCTATTTCTAGTCGGACTTACATGAGAATTACCAGTGGCTCATAAACCATAAACTACTTCTCAACCCCACCAAAACCCAAACTATGCTTTTTGAAACTCCACAGAAAATTCACCAGCACCTAACTCTTTAACTAACTTTGACCTATATAACCATTTCATCCAGACAACCTCCACCTTCAAATAACTAGGCCTATGGCTTGATTAATCACTAAACTTCCATTTCCATATAGATAAAGTGAGATACAAAATAAACTCCCTCCTCTTCTGGGTCAAAAAGATATCCCCTTTTCCATCCCAACTAGTCAAAACAGCCATTGGCAAAGGAGTTTTTCTTAATCAACTTGAATATGGGCTCCCAATTTTTGCTTTTCCCTCCAAGAAAAAACAATGCCATACTTCAGACTATGTCTAGCAACATCTGCCAATTCATTACAAACTTACATCTCTGTGTCACTGTATCACCCTAGGGAAAGTCAAATAGCTCCCCATAAAACAAAGATTTAACTAACTTTTAGGATACTAGTTTCACAAAATACTCCAGTTCCATACATTTACTCCAATTGCTAGACTAGACTTCATTAAAATACCTCCTCACACAACCAGAGATACTACTCACAAGCTACACCAACTTTCACTACCCCCAGAACCAAACTCCACAGCACTGCACACGCCTTCTCCTCTCAGGCACCTACTCTTTGGCAAGTACTCCCCATTGACATCAAGGATATCAACACTTATTCCAAATTCAGAATGCAACTCAGAAAGCACTTCATCAAAGCCATCCACCTAACCTATCTCCTTTCCAAGTCTTCCAAGTGTCCTTTCCTTCACTGCAGATAGACCCACTTTACAAAATAATATATATATATATATATATATATATATATATATATATATATATATATATATATATATATATATATATATATCTAGGTTCATAGGTTCATAGGTAGGTACTAGACTATCAGCCCTGGGGCCTATACAAGCCCAGCCAAAAAGGTACCCTGGCTTTTGCCACCCAAGAATATTATTTTCCTGTGCCACTGTCGAGCAGAGCCACAGAGGTGGTCCCCGGGGTGAATTTCCTATTTCCCATCCAATCATCAAGATTTTTCTTGAAGAGTGCTAATGAGGAGCTTTGTTTGATATAGATATGTAGTTTATTCCAGAGTATAGGAAGTCTCTGGGACAGGAATCTATCCCTCCAGGATGTTCTGTTTATTGTGGTGACAAGGTTTAGGTCCCTAGAGCATGTAGCTCGGAGGGATTGGGATTTCTTTAAGTGGAGCATGTCCAACAGCTCTGGGTTTGACATAGCTTTGTATGTTAGGCAGAGATCACCTCTGAGTAGGTGATATGCGACAGAGTAAAGCTGGAGTTTTTTGAGACGGTCTGCGTCGGGCATCTGTTTGAGGCTGGTAATCCTCTTTGTGAGGTATTTCTCTGGCCTTTCCAGTTGTTGTAGATGTCTTGTGAGGTACATACCAAAAGGAGCGTTGTACTCCATAATGGATCTAATGAGTGATGAGTAGAGGGGAACAATGACCTCTTTTTTGGATGATTATTATTTATTTATTATTTATTTATTTAAATTTGTTGACCGGGAGTGTCCGACTGGATGTAGGTCCATTTTCAGCGGAGGCCCGGGGAGAAAAGCTCCACAGTTAAAATAAACAGTATTTACATTGGATTACATAGTGATTAACAATTTACATAGCAATT
Source organism: Protopterus annectens (assembly GCF_019279795.1). NCBI lineage: Eukaryota > Metazoa > Chordata > Ceratodontiformes > Protopteridae > Protopterus > Protopterus annectens. The sequence continues at coordinate 789,755,290 of NC_056729.1, forward strand.
ACTTACAACATATTTACAGATGAAGAACATAGTACATCAGTAGACAACTAGAATCTTTATCTGTGAAGTGCATACCAGACATTAACAAATGTTACAAGAAGAAGAAGTTTGTGCTGTATAATAAGTACTGGCTTATGAGCATCTGAGCTTGCTATAATCAAGGTAGTTAGTGGAGTGGAAAGAAAGGTAGTGGTTGGATGGGGTGGATGATATTAGAGTGGGAGTTGCAAGGGCATAGCCAGCATGTTTTTAGTTGTGCTTTTAGTAAAGTTTTGAAGTGGGTGCATGATGGTATGAAGGTAATTGTGAATGGGAGTGAGTTCCATAATTTGGCTATGGCGCAAGAGAATAGTGCTTCACCAGCAGAGTTATTGGCTTTGGTGATCTGCAAGTGATTTTCGCTGCTGGATCTTAGTGGTCTGGTGGTGCGATAGGGTTGGAGTAGATTCTGGAGGGATGGGACATTTAGTGGATGGTTTACTAGTTTGTGGGCGAGTGAGAGTTGATACCACTGAAGGAGGTGAGGGAGTTCAAGCCAGCCCAGTTCAGCAAGTGAGGATGAGAAACCTTTTGTGATGAGGTGTGCCACGTAGAAGGATTTCCTGACTACAGTGGCGATGTGATTATCAAATGACAGACTACTGTCCACCTGTGTCCCAAGGTCTCTTATCACACTCTCGGTGTTAAGTATACTACTGCCTATATTGTAGTTCATGGGTACAGAGTTTTTACCAAGTGGGGTGACAATGCACTTTTTGGCATTGAGCTTGAGGCCATGGCTTTGACACCAGGCATCTGTCTCTATGAGGCCCTTTTGTAGGATGTCTACATCGTTAGGAGTTTCGATTATAGCTCCTAGTTTGCAGTCATCTGCGAACTTTGTTAGCCAAAGACCTTCTGTGTTAGCCTGTACTTCAGCGAAGTAGATACCAAACAGGAGAGGACCCAGGACTGAACCCTGTGGTACTCCACTTGTCACTGGTCTGAAGTCAGATTTGGAGTCTGCTACTTTCACAGTGTGGGTTCTGTCAGTGAGCCAGTTGGCAACCCATCTTGTGACATAGGGATTTATACCTAGTTTAGTGAGTTTATCTATAATTCCAGAGTGGGGGATGGTGCCGAAAGCCTTGGCAAGATCTAGATAGGCTGTGTGAACCACCTTACCCTTGTCTACGGCTTTGGTGACTGCTTCAAAGAAGTCTCTCACGTTTAGGAGACATGATCTGCCTTTTACAAACCCGAACTGGGTGGGATCCAGAGTTTGGAAATTACCAATGTCTTTGTTTATAAGTTCCATGATGATACATTTCATTGCCTTGCAGACCAGGCTCGTCAGGCTAATGGGGCGGTAGTTCCTGGGGTCTGTGGTGGCTCCCCCCTTGTGGAGTGGGATAACCGTTGCTGTGCGCCATTCAGCAGGCACAAAGCCTGAGGTGAGGCTATGATTAAACATGGTGCTTAGGTGGGGTGCCAGTTCATTCTGTAGTTCATATAGAACACAGCCTGGGATATTGTCTGGTCCCATGGATGCTGTGTTCTTGGCTTTGGAGTGTGTGGTTTTTACCTGTGTAGCCGTGATTACAGGAACTTTGCATTCTTCCAGTATAGAGATGGGCTCTTTAGGGGGTGAGAGGGGGGTAAAGTTAGCACTGAACCTATCTGCCAGGATGTTGGCAATTTCAGTTGGTTCTGTATATTTAGTGCCATTGTGCTGTAACTCAGAGCAGATCTGAGTGTTGCCATTGATATTCTTGACATAGCTATAGAATGCTTTGTGGTTGTCTTTAGAATCAGTGGCGATTTTGTTTTCGTAACTAACTTTGGAGGATTTTATCAGGGATCGCAGCTTCTTACTGAGGCTGACCAAGGAGCTCCTCCACTCATGGGATTTCCTCTCTTTTGCAAAAGTTTCTTCCTTCTGTTGTACAGTTTGTTTATGGCAGGGGACCACCAGATTGGCTTCCTTTTTTGGAGGATAGCGTCTTGGTTCTGTTTGGGATAGCACAATCCATGCACTCATGTAAGTGCTTATAAAGTGCAATTGTGTAGGATATATATATATATATATATATATATATATATATATATATATATATATATATATATATGTGTGTGTGTGTGTGTGTGTGTGTGTGTGTGTGTGTATGTGTGTGTGTGTATACAGTAAACTCTCAGTTACCCAGAACTTAAGCAACCGTCAAAAAAAAAAAAAATCAAAGAAATACAGTACAATTTCATGTGTTGCTTTTCCACCTGTTTTTGCCCTGCAGAAACATACCTTACATTTTTAGAGTTTTATAGTTTTAAAAAGGAAGATAGGAATAAATTCCCTCTCTCCCCAACCTGAGAACAAGTCAAACCAAACAAACAGTATAGGGTACGGTAATAGGCCTATTTTTAATAGTAATTGTCACACAACCAGAAACTACAGTTATCCAGCATCTACCAATCCCCATAGGTGCTGTTTGAGAGTTTACTGTTTATATATATATATATATATATATATATATATATATATATATATATGCATATATGTATATGTAAACATATATATATATATATATATATATATATATATATATATATATATGGTAAACTCTCAGTACATTATACTCTGCTTGATTGTACATTGCACTGTTTTTGTTCACTAGAACACATTTTTTTCCAATCAGTTAGTCTGAACTACTCTGTTACTGCTTACATTTCTGTACTTTTTGTTTGTGAAATGTTTTGAATTTCTTTCAGGCTACACCTGAAATTGGTCAACAGTGATCACTGCAAGACCCCAGTAAACAAATATAACTAAATAAAGTAAAGAAATAAATAGTTGGAATATTTCATTTTCTAAGTGTCTATGTAAACAAATGTATGCTCTTGAACTGATCTTGCATGGCCTGTGGCTACCTTCACTTCACAGCAAATAAACTTCAGCATAAATCTATATAATCAAGTCATTTGCCTGATATGAAAGGTGTGTTCCTTCTTTGTATATTGATCTGATTCACTGTACCACTTCCTTGATTTTTGTTTTTAAATACCTGAATATTTCAGGAATGTTTTCTTAGCTTAGCAATTCTTATCTACTAAACAGTATGTACTGTAACATAAAGAACACATTCCTTAGTGATTAATCTGAACAATTTCACGTAACTGTGTAAAGAAGAAACATGACTATTCTTGCAGAAATTGTTTGACTCAATAACACATCAGTGTATTATTGCAGCATAGACTGTTAGTGCTATCTGAAATCATTCTTGGTTTATATTTCAATAGCCCATGGATTATGTATTGCTACCTGGCAGAATGCCAAATATGTATGTTAGATAGTTTAGAAATATTGGCAGAATGGGCAAAAAATGGTCTTTGTCCATATTCCTACAAAACTGATGTGGTGAAATTCATTGTTAAATAGCATTTATTTTCTTCATACACTTCACTAAAACGGATTTGTTTGCCCCACGCTGTCTGGAAATCCACAACCATTTTTGTTCTACATTTTACTTGTGAAGATTATTGCATACATCTACCCCTTTTGTGAAACAAATCATTCTTACTTATCTTAATAGCTCTATTTTGTCAGTCTTCAAATTGGTCTCCCTTCTTTCCAGTATTCCTGTGCTCTGCTTTCCTTCAGTGACGCTGTCATCTTTGTAATTTACTGAGATATTTAAAATGTCTGCCATGTCTTTCTGTTTCATTCCACTATACACAACTAAATTGCTTAGTTTGCTTCACATGTTGTACATGCTGCATCTTTTTTGAGCTTATGTCTGCTATTGTCTTTGCAGAGGAAAGAGCTCCAGCACTGTATGAAGTAGTTGTTGGTGGTGGGGTTAACCCCCATAACTGTATACAGAGTATCAGAATAACTTCTCATTGTACACTGGTGAGGCCTCTTTGTAGATCTATATTCATGTAGATATATATTCAGTAATCCCTCTACTCTTCTTATGGTCTGTTTGTATACACAACCTACTTTAGGGGAAGGGTATTGTGTGTCACCAGCCAGCTGATCGATGTTCATAACATCTTCACTCAAAAGTGACAATCATCATTACCATTAGCAGCATCAACTCCCTTTTCCCCCATTTTCCTACATGGGTGACACTGTCTCTCTCAATTCAATGACACTTTCCATCCCTCTTTCATGCCTGACTGCCACACGTCTTTTTGCTTAGAATCCACCCATCTTGCTGGATGTCCTTGTTTCCTCTTGCCTTCTTCTTGACTCCCAAATCTTCTGCAGTTGCATTACATGTGTATTCAATTTTGCATTTCATTCCCCAATCATTTTGCAGACCTCCTGTAGAGTCTGTTTGTAAACCACATCGTATGCATACATAAGCTTTGTTTGTCTGTCTGCTTCAACATGTTTATTCATGTAGTCCAGTACCAGCAGTGGGCTCAGAGGTGAACACTGATGTATATTCAGTCTCACTAGGAACCTAACTATGAGTCAGACCACAGTTTGTAAATGTGCCATAGGGTGCTTATTCATAGTCTGTACTACTTCTTCCAAAGTTTCCAGCACTTTGAATCATTCCAAGACTGCCCAAATCATGTCTC
>NC_056729.1:789764855-789779855 GCF_019279795.1 Protopterus annectens
TTGTTTGTGTGCCTTAAACCTATGACCAGCCTGCATTCCAGCAACAGTGTCCTTTGCTGGACAAAATGTGGCATCAAACTACTGTACACCTGTGCTAGATTTACATAAATTAAGTGTTGCTTGTTACATGTTTGCTATCTAAGCCACTGTTTTGTTGTATAGAGCTTTCAAAATTGAGAAAAAAGTGATCTTGGCAGAATTGCTAAATCTTTGCTGCTCTAACATTGGTAATCACTAACATATGCAAGGTTGTGCATGTAGTTCCAACTTATTGCCTTGCAGGAAAATCCATTTAGCTCATAAGTTATGTCTGTGTAACTTAACAGCTGAATTATAGTTTCTGGAAGGAATTACACTGGAAACTTTTGGCACTAATTTCTGGGAGGAACTGTTTTTTTACTATACATTCCAAGTTGTTTATCAGCTTATGCTCTTACTTCTTGTATTATTTCATCTTTGGAAACACTGCTTTATCATTGGCCCTGTAGTTTTTTTTTTTTCAATGAGCCAAGGTAATTTTTTTTCTGATCTTATTCAAGTCATTGTTTTGGAATCTGGCAGAGATGTTAGTAATTGAGTTTGGTTGTTAACATGGTTCTATTTTTGTGACTGGTGTCAATATCTACTCTGAGATTTATAACTTCCTTTTAGGAGTAATCTTTTAGCACTAAGCAATCCTGCTGTTGCTGATATGAACCATGGGAAGCAAAACTGAAGTCTTATAAAAAAGGTAGCAATATGTAGTCTACTGTGTTCAGACTGTCATTTTTATTTGGAATTTCTTAATGGTTTACCAAGAAAACTGTTTCTCTTAGCTGTGTTGCTATCTGTGTTTTGAGTTTGAAAGTGTTATTAACAATAAATATTGTGTTTTTTATGATGTCATGGACAATCGCTATGGCCTCACAAAATATTGGCTGCATCCTTAGTTCTGCAGGACATCTCAGGCTTTGCATTAAAGCTGTTTGTAGAAGACAGACTGTAATAACACAGCAGATTTGAATAATGTCTTTCCATATTGCTGTATGTACTAAACATTAGTACATGATACTTTAGATATATGACTATAATTCAATAGACTTAATCTCGTGTAGCACATTTTTGGTGCATTTTATTTTGCTTGTGACCACATATTATTGTCCGAAGTTAGATCAGAATACTTTTTGAGAATTCAGTATGCTGAACAAGTTAACAAATGTATAACATAGTTCTCACTTAATGCTCTCTAATTAGACTAGTGAGTGACTCTGGAGACTAGTTTTCCAGCATTTGACTAGTGTCTTATTTTTGCCTATTTTTGTAACTAATTTTATATGGTAAGAGGTGATGCTTCATGTTTTTTGTAAGTGTAACTTTGTTATTATTTTTGCCTATTTTTGTAACTAATTTTATATGGTAAGAGGTGGTGCTTTGTGTTTTTTCTAAGTGTAACCCAAATAACCAGGGAGATTTACATCAGCAGAAGGCTATAGAGAGGGCATTTGTGTCACCACAGTTTTATGACCATTAGATGACATACTTTGGTGAATGAATGAATGACCTATGTTTCTCTTCTGATTAATAGGCTCAGTGGAGATTGGGGTTCAATACTGTCTCATGTGCTTTCCCCTGTCTGACATGCTTTTATTTTGACAAGTTCTTGTTTCCAACTGCCAAGTCTCAGATGCAGCTTTGGTTATATAGTTATAGCCCAGCTTATGCACACATTTCTATACTAAAAAAAAAAAAAAAATACAGAAATAAAGCATCAAACCAGCAACATACAAAATAAACTTCTTTAGCAATACTTTCAATGAAAAAAAACTAATATACCTTAAGAAAATAAATACATGCACCTAGCAGTTTGGGACCAAGTCTGTTTCCAATTGCTTTGTCATCTAATATTACTCATTATTATTTTGACTACTCCTAAGCACTTGTTTTAAATATATGTGTGTTGCCATGCTCAAACCCTGGCATTATTTTGTCTCCATAATGAGTTGATTATGACCCCTTTTTGTCACCTTTTTATGACTTCATATCCTGAAGATGATTTTTGACTGTATGTTGAGGACAACAGACAGAACTGTGTGGACTGCAGCAGGTGACAGGTGCTTTAGGATGAGGCAAGACTGTAAAACATATACTTTATGTTGGCATCCATCTTTGTGACTTGTGTTCATGGAAACATCTTCCTGACGAGTCAAAAAGCAACAGTTATTCTGGAAATGTGCTATACAATCATTGGAAGAAGAAGAAGAACAAGGACATAATGAGGCAAATCTTTTGTCACCCTGGAGAACAAAAAAAAGTCTTGCTAAGATAAAGATACCTCAGTCATTGCAACTCTTCTGAGATAATTTGTACTTTACTACCCTAGATCTGACTATAAATGTGGGACCATGGCTATCATTGTTAGATTTTGAAGGAATTTGTATTTTATGTTGAGATAACTATCAACTTTGACTATATTACTATGGAGGATATTAGCCATAGAATTATATCCCCTTGTTATTCCATTGCCAAGCAGACAGGGATTATATTTCTGCTGTAGTTTTGCTGATGACTTATTGTTTGTTGTGATTTCTTGGTAGTTGAGAATTTTGATTTCTAGCTAAATTTCCACTGTTTAGCACACTGATTAGACTTTGTGTTGGAATGCTTCTCATGTACCCATATAAAAAGACCTACTCTGGATTTGGCAATGCCTTCCGTTTTACTAATAGGTGATTTGGTGGTAGGACTGGTCAGTGGGCCATTATTTCATAAAGTTCAATTATGCTGCTTTCTTAGATATTCCTTCTTATGTAAATGTACTTCAATACTCTTCCTGTGAGTCTCTGCAACAGTGTTTGGACCTATTCAGTATTTCTGGAGGAGGAGCTGGGCCATATACTGCATTATAATAAGGGTCTGAAATCATTCTTAGACCAGATACCAACTGTTTTCATTTGCTCATGATTAATTTTCCCTTTGTCTGAAACTTACCTTTAAGTACAAAGGAAAGAGTTATGCAGAACAAGATGAGGTCTAATTTAACAGAGAAAACCCACTTCCTTAGAAGCGTTTTAAACCTTACAAGGTTACAAGGTGAAAATTATCCAAAGAAAAGCTACCTTTATAATGACAGAAAATTCTGCAGAAAGCAACCAAACAACTGTGCATTCCATATGATAAATGTACATAATAAACTATTGTGCCAGGAAAAGAAATACGATATTGTAGAGAAGTGAAATGTATCTGCTGATGGGATTAAATCCATTCAGGTGACCTGACAATGACAGATAGATGTTACTTGGTATAGTTCAACTTCACCATTCGGAACCACTCCATAATCATAAGAATCATTCATCCTGTGATGATAAAATTATCTAGTTTGAATCAAACTTCTAGATGGATTACATGTAGTTGACCAAGTTAAATGGTCCTGAATTCCTAATATCAAGGCAGCAATGCAGAATTGTTTAATATCAGTGATACAGATGACCAAATTTGAAATCGTGACTTTCCTGAAACATAAGGACTGCTAGATTTCAAAACACAATTATGGTACTTGAAGCAAGCATTCTATTATATTATGCATGGAGAGAAATTCCAGTGTATCACTGACCTTTGACCCACTGCAACTACAACTCAAAGGTGAGCTATATTTTTATTTTATTTTATTTTATTTCATTTTATTAATTTGTTAACCAAATAAGCCCAATGAACACAAGTGTCTCATTTTAGAGCTTGGCTGGGCAACCTGCTTGGTTTAGTGATTTGTCCAGAGTCACACCACAGGCATGCTAACTGACAGACTGCATTCTTTTGGAGGACTGAATTACCTTGAAGGCAGAAACATCAATGACTGGAGATGTGAGAAGCTCTGTCTCACACCATCAAGTGGCATGTTCTGTATGTTTGTGCTTTTAATCTGAAATTCTGGTTCCTTCAAACTCTTATTTTCTTATAAAGATATATCAGAACTGTCATTTCAATCTGTAAAAAATGCTTTTGTGATGGATGGGCTTTTGTAGGGAACCCTGCCAACATAATTCCTGACAGAATTTTCAGATGTTATCAATGAAGGATTGACCAAGAGAGTTCATCAATTTTTTGCTCATGTTTCCATTGTAGTTTCCCTAAAACATGTAGGGCTGCATTAATTGCCATTATATGTAAGCACAGTGAGTGTGTGCTCAGGCTGTGAACAAACACAGCTTAATTGTGATTCATAGACAGTAGTTGTGCATAAGTGCACCTGTTAGAACCAGCGTGAGACTTACGCAAATATAGGATTAATGAGATGTAAATGTGGAAAGTGTGAACAGTCTGTGACTATCCAATACAAGTAAGATGATTTTCCCACCTTGATTTGATTCATAGTTGCTTTTTGATGTGCAAGTGCACCACTCACAGATGGGTTATTAAAAGCAAAATCTCCACCATTTCTATACACTTTGCATTCTGTGAAGATGTTTGCTTTCACTGCCAGTAATGTTGTATCCTTGGCTAATGACATCAGTTCATAACCTAATGAATAGGCAAAAAATAATCACAGCATATCGGTGTTTACCAAGCCTTCATTAATGCTATGAATAAATCCCAATCACACCTCTTATATAGTGCTTCCTAAATTACAATTAGATGTTACAAATGTTAATTAAGACCAGGTGCAAATAAAGTACCCAGCTTGATAATCCACAATTTTTCTTTGTAATCCAACAGTGAGTGCCATCCAACCTTATTATTTTTATTATAACAAATCCTATCAATAATAATAAAAGTAAAAAATGCAGAGGTATGTTTTATAATATGTTTATATAAAGCAATGGTGTTCTTCACACATCTAATATCACTCAAAAGTTCAGACATCCTGAATTTTAATGGTCGTGAGGTTTGTCCCACATAAAATGCAGACCAAGAACAAGCAGCTAAATATAGTAACCAGTCACTTTGTCAAAAACCTGCAATGAATTTTTAGATGTGAATTGTTTATCCTTTCATACATATTTACAAAAATTACAATGTCCACATGGATCAAAAAACAACCAAAGGTCTACCATCCAAACCAGTTTGACTAACCACCCTATCTTTACTCTTGTAGTGATTAAACCATCCTGCCAATGTTCTTCCATTTCTATATGATAAAAGACATTTTGGGGGTAAAATGTCTCTTAACCTATCTAACGTATGTGGTATTACTTCTAAAATATGTGATAAACCTTAAGGGTTGTTGAGTCTTTGTTCACACCTGATATTTAAGTAGAGTAGACCTATGTATTTTGTTAGTAGATCTGTAAACTTGATTAACTACATATTTAGAATAACCACAATCAAGAAACCTATGAATGAGATCTTTCTCCTGCTATTCCAATTCTGTTGGTAAAGAGCAAATCCTACGAATTCTAAGAAATTGTGACTTGGGAATATTATTGACAATATAGGGTGGATGACAACTAGTAGTGTGCAAATACATATTACACTGTGGCTATTTCCTGAAGACAGAACTCTTAAAAGGTCCATCTTCCTGAACTGTTAATGGAGTACCTGATTAAAAAAATATGTAAGTATTATATGCACAGAAGAACCATGCCGAGTATACCTCTCCTGAAATTAACAAAGCCAACTAAACACTATTTATGGATGTTGCAGGTGTCTATAAGTACTGGTGTCAACACCACCTCATATGATTCCTGCAGCACACTCATCTGCATTAAAGTCATTACCTCTTGTAGAGACAAGGTACCCCTTATCCACAGTTAAAGGTCTGACTGCATAAGGGTCACCACTAGTGCTACTATGGGCAATTGCATTCTGCCTGGCCTTTGCCATGGTATGACCCAGAATGTCATTAGCACTTTTCCTGCACTGGGCAAGGTGCAGCATTTACATCAGCCACTAAGTGATTCTACACCTTAGCTCTCTCTGCTTGTTTGGCTCCTCTTTTCCTAAAAGATGTTCTCTATATGTTCTCATTGCACCCATGAGGATGTGGCTCTCCTTAGAACTGAAATTGTCTTTCCTGTGTCTTCTCTCTTGCATATACAATATTTTGTACCTGAAAATACATATTTACAACAATAGTAACTTCCTAATATATTTAACGGTAATCATTTCTGAGTCACGCATTTCATTCATTAATTAAAAAGTAGCAGAAGCACAGTGAAGCATTAATTAGGAATTCTGTGTTCACCTTCCTTTGTGCACTCTGTATTATGCATTCATCTTCTGCGGTATGTATGACAGTATGCATAGTGAAATGTAGGCCTATATGGCTTTGCTCTAGGGGTGTGATAAACTGACTATTAAATCATTTTGCATGTGTTTTGTTCCTCAGTTATAGGAAGGTTGATTGTAGTGTGGTTCTGAGCATTTCCATTACCAGAGATCCTTGCCTGCAATAAGCCACTGTATACAGGTAATAGTACTGCAGAAAGCACTAAAAATGGCAAGCTGCACATCCCCAATATTTCACGGTATGGCTATATAAGTTTTGTAACATTTTTTGCCTTAGCAGTAAATCAGAGGCTAATCCTGAAGATGTCGCACTGAAAGTTAGTGACAACTAGCTTTTCTTAATAGCATTATGATATCTGTGCATATTATAAGCCTTTTTAGTTAATTTGTACATTCACTTAACTTTCACATAAATGCAGAGCCCAGCGGCTTTTAAAATGCCAGACTAGAAAAGACTTGAGAAACTTTGGTCATCTTTATGAAGATCTTATGCAAGTGAAGCCCAGTCATAGTTAACTCTATGATCACAATACTGGTGCGTGTGTGTTTAGTGTATGCACTCTTCTACATTTCTGTGCCAGAGCATAATCCCATGCATGGTGTACGCAGCTGAAGAGAGTGATCTCTCATCTTAGTGGATGTGTTTCCCCCTTTTATCATGCATTTTATTATGCTTTGCTGTTTGGAAGTGTATCGTGTTACTCCGTAAATGTATGCAGTCTGGGTCATTAGGAAATAGTTATATTAAATGTATGGCTATAAAGTTGAGAAGATATTCATGCTACAAAAAAGTAATGTTTTGTATTCATCTAGTGCACTGAGGAAATGCTGTGTAACGGTAAATAAATAAATACATTTTTACAAGCAGTACCGAATGGTCTTGAGCTGGTACATTCAGAGGCACCAAATACTTTTGCTGGGAGGAGGGGAATTGACATATTGATCGACTGGTGAAGATAACAAAGCCCTTGTTCAAAGGAGAGTTGAATGCCTAGTTTCATGACCTTATAAGAATGCAATTACTGAAAACATGTAATAATAGATATGTGTATAAAATTCAAGTAAAATGACATTGAATAATTGCACAACATATTTCCTCAGGCTGTCATACATCCAGCATTAGTAAGTGGAGGGTAAATATATTAATTGTGATTTATATCATTTTATTATAGTAAATTAGTCAAGTGGAAGGAAATGGAGTATGTCAGTAATGCTATTCTTGAAATGAAAGCAGACCTGACCCTAGTGCAGTACTTGTCAGTATTTACTGTTGAACTACTGATTCACAGATTGGTTATGGCATTTCAGTGCAAGAATTAATACAGTCACTCAGTCATATTAAAGTAAATGCAGTAATAGCAATAAAAACAGACCTGAACCTAAAGAAGCACTTGTCTGTACTTAGCCATTACATTACTAATTGAAAGTTATATAATTGGTTACTGAAACTTTCATGTTTAGGAATTTTTGTTTCATTGAAATGAAAACATTTGCTATTTAAAAGTTTTATTGTCGCCGACTCAGTCTTTCTGTTTTTGTCTGTTTATCTTTCTCTCTTTCTCTCTCTTTTTTATTCTTTCTTTCCATTTTATACTCTGTTTTCTACAGGTATCAAAGTGCCTGGGGTAGCTCACCTACAAGTCTACCAGGTGTACACCTCTCCTTACCCACCCAGAGACCACTCAAGGACTAGGGGTGGTGGCTCCACTCCAGTGAGCACCCTGGTATGTGTCAGCCTATCAAGCCAGGAATGAGGCTTTATGACTTGGTTGAGGCTGAGGTTGTGAAGGCTGTTGAAAGGCACAGGGTCCCATAATGAATCTCTCCTTCAGTGGGTACAAGACTCACTGGTGCACTCAGCTGTGACCATTGAGCAAACAAAGGCCTAGAACCTCACACCATTAAGGTCGACCTAGACAGGTCCATCACATAGATGGAATATTTGAGTCCCTCCAGAATGAGGTGATATTGAGCTCCCAGACTTCCTTACCCTCAAGTTGTCTTTGTCTGCCATCTGTATGTGTTGTCTTCCCCTCCCACTGTCAATCCACCACACCATTTCTGTTTGTCTTTTATGTGTTTTATATTGTCTTTAAACATTACTTAACTCTTCCCTAACCCTCTCTTCTACACATTGTGCTCTTCTTTCTTCCTCAGCTTCTTTTAATAAAGAAAAAAAAAGAAAAATTGGGATCTATCCCTACCAACAGCATAGTACCCATCCTCCCCCACCTCCTTCTGCACAACCCTCTTTATGTGTCCCTTTTGTGTTTTCCTCATTTGCTCTCTTCCTCATCTATTTCTAAATGTCCTATCTTCCACCTTTTTAAACTTATAAAATCCATAGCTGCGTGTCTATATAAAGGGACCCTCAGAGTGAACAAAAACATTCACATTTTTTTATAAACTGCAGGCCAGTGGCATAGAGCCAGGCCCAGTGCAAGATCTCAAAGAAAGTACTGAGAGATCATTTTATTTATCATTTGAGACATCATAAATGGGTCTGTATTATAAGTTCGAAGTTTGAAAACTTCGAATCTCATATGATCGACATCATATGAACAAAGTTTTCAAGCATCAAACGTTTCAACGGAGATCGCTGAGGGAATATTTCCCTTCACTTCAATGTAGTGCGATCTCGGAGTTGGTATATTTAAGTAGCGGGGGGTGTGGGGGTAGGTTCAGGTAGGTTCTTTTATTTTTAGTTTGTTTATATTTTATATTCGATGTTTGAAAACTTCGCTCATATGGAGTTGATTATATGAGATTTGAAGTTTTCAGACTTCGAACATATAATATAGACCCTCATAAACATATGTATTTTTCCACACATAACAGCACTCATTTCTTGCCAGTTTTTGCTGATTCAGATTGTGACACCCATGCCCTGGCCCAGTAATCAAGGACCCTCAATCCTCACCACTAACACCAGTGAGGGACATGCACATTGGGAGGATGACAAGTACACACACAGTAAAGTACAATTTCCCTTAAGAGCACACAGAGATCACAGTCAGTCTGGGGCTGGTTTTTCCATCTCTCTCCAGATCCCCAATAAGATTCCCCACTGGCATAGCTATAGGGTTAAGATCTCAGCTGAGTGGTCAACCCAAAACCTCCAGCACCCTCTCTGTCCAACCAGTGCTTCGTGTCCCTGCCCAAGTAGCTGACACACACTCACACACTTTGAGATTTGATTTATATACAAACCCACAGACTCTCTTGGGGAATACTGGCACAGGTTCACTAACTATGCCTCCTTCTGCCCAGACTAAAAGGTAGAAATCACCGCCACCAAACACCCTTATCAGCTACTAATAAGGTCCTTCCCAAAGGGTGCCCAGTCTTACTGTGTGATGTTACTATTATCCAAATGGTAAGTGTGACAAAGACTTGGCTATTTAGGACTGGCTTGTACAGTATCACCAAATACATATGCAAGTACTCTAAGAGTTTAAATATCTCTATACAAAACCAGCCACAATTAAAAGGTTTAAATATATTTAATAAATAATAAAAGCAGAAAACAATACTCATTAACTCAACACAGTAACAGTAGAGTTCAGAATCACAGGAAATATTTTAAAACAACATTGCAGAACAATCTCACATAAATACAGAAAACATCTAGACTACTTCTGTTATATTCATATCTATCTCTAAGAGATACTGTGCCCTAAATTCCTTACTTACAGAGCCAGGCAGATATAGCTCAGAATTGCTGAAGAGATGTTTACAGGTCCAGAACAAAATACAAAATGCACAGACTTTCTCTCTGAGATAGTTCTTAAATTAATAATACACATTTCTGATGGGTTAGCTAGATGACATCATTATTTGACACCTACATCTGGTTCCTAGGGTAAACAGATACCAACAGAATTTAAGATGTCTCTATGAAAAATACTTATCTCTTAGAAACTTGCCTGAAACTGGAAGTCGTAAAACAATTATCTTGGAAATCTGTAACTACCTCTATTTCCAGACAATATGAAAGCCTACAACTCTAGGCATTGTGTCTGCTTTGAGCTGAAACAGAGATAACAGAGTCATAAACAAGTTCTGCTTATTTTCTTAGTGTTTGCAAGTTAACTCTGTATATTCCAGCCTTTACCATCAACACATACATTTGCATAGGCATGTAGTTCATAGGTTCATAGGTTCATACTAGGCTATCTGCCCTAGGGCATTTATAAGCCTAGCCAGAATGTGTTTGGCTTTCGCCACCCATTTTAAATTTATTTTGCTATGCCCTTTTTTGAGGTTAGTATACTGTGCCTCTGTCTAACAGTGACACAGAAGTGATACCCGGGGTAAACCTACGATCTCCCATCCACACATCAAGATTCCTCTTGAAGAGAGTCAATGAGGGACTCTGCCTAACCTGGACTGGGATTTTATTCCACACTGAAGGGAGCCTCTGGGTTATGAATCTGTCCCTCCAGCATGTCCTATTTATTTCAGTGCTGAGGTTCAAGTATCTCGAGCGCGTAGCTTATACACATTTCTGCTCTTTTCCGCCAGGGTACACTGTGGTTACAGTCTTGAAGCTCAGTACAGAACATATAGTTTTCTTACATTTCTAAGGCAAGCATGGAGATCGTATTACTATTCACAGAATTCTATGTAGCTAGGCTGGCAGCCTTCACACAGATATATGAAAGTTTACTTGGCATTTCAATGCAAAGATGAAGAATTCTAAAATCAGCAATGCTTCTTTACAATTTGTTGATTTAAATAAAGGTGAAGAGGTGCAATTTGCAGTGAGGTGTGGGACAATGAATACCACCATAATTTCACTATACCTGATTTTGAAGACTAAAACAAATTCTTCACTTGTAGACATACCTCAAACCTATTTTTTCTATAAACATTTATTAAGAATTACTGTAAATAGCTGAATAAATTATTTTATAACTACAATATCTAATTGTGTTGTAGCCTATTTTCAGAAAAGATCTCATCACTAAGATGGCTCTGGTTTGGATAACTGGAGGCCAGGAACTGGGTTTAATACTGATCTTATAAGGTCTAAGAACAGTTTAATGCCATGACTCACAACATCATTTTTATTGTTTGTAAAATGTAGACTAGAGGAATGAGGTTTCGTTTATTTCCCATATTTTATTTAATAGCTTTCCATGAGAAACCTTTGAGGTTGTCTTATCCAGCAACCTTATAAATTATGAGTTTCTATAGTGATTTAAGTGAGTTCTGATTCATTTTGGAATTTATGTGCTGTCTTTGGGGACATTGTTAAGGAGATATTAGCCAAACTGTCAATTTACACACATGGTATTTACTTTATTATACTTCATTTTTGTCGTGAACTGTAAAAAATACCAGTGCTTAATTACTGCCTTTTAGATGTAATAGGCTAAACAGTGTTCAACAGCCCAGAGCTGTATTTTAGCAAAATGGAAATTATCACTATTGGTCTACTTATTGGGCCATATTCTGTGATCAATTCACTCTCTAGTGTCTTTTGCATGGAATGCACCCATATGTTCTTTGTGTAGGTGAAGAACATGGGGTATGTTTTGTTAGTGACCTAAAATTTTTAGAACAGACTCTAATAAACTAGATACAAACACACCCAACCCAGGTAAAAATCAGGAAGGCAACAGGATAAAATGAATATAAAAGGTCCAAATATTTATTAGGCCAAAAGAAACGTAAGTGCTTTCACGGCAATAGGAATCCGCTTCATCAGACGTATACGTCTGATGAAGCGGATTCCTATTGCCCTGAAAGCGCTTACGTTTCTTTTGGCCTAATAAATATTTGGACCTTTTATATTAATTTTATCCTGTTGTCTTCCTGATTTTTACCTTGGTTGGGTGTGTTCGTATCTACATTTGGATTTACTTGTGTCGTAGACTCTAATAAATTAAGTCAATATTTTTTTCAATTTTGAAACATCTATCATGTCAAGTGCTTCTGGCAATGGTTCATATGTTGGTTACTTAATTCATGGACAGATATAATCACATGCACCTTGGTATTCTTAAGAAGGCTTGTACCACTTATAGAAACTGGTGCAGAGCTCTGTCTTGATGCCCAGACAGGATCACATTACATCCGTAATGCAGATAGTACTTCATCATAAAGAACAGATGGGACATATCCTTCAAATTAGATATTTTGAATTATAAAACCATGTGCAGTTAGGGTTCACAGTATCTGAATTACATCACGTCCCCCATATGTCATTTTTCTTTGGCACTGCTACTCAGGGGTTGGTGTTGATTCTTGATACATCGAGGGCTTAGCTGGAAATGGATGGCTGACACTTTTCTTTTGCTCTGAGCATTGTCTTGAGTTTATTACCTTAGGCTTAGGACATTAGAGACAGCCAAAGTCTGTAATATTCAGAAAAGTGTAAAAGTCTATTTAATTTGAGAGAGATTGATTATATTATTTAATAATATGGATTGCTTCTTTTGTTTGGGCTGTGATTTTATTGTTAACACACATTTTAATGTATTTATTAAGGAACTGATTTGCTTTAAGCATGCCTCACGTGTGGCATTTTACAAATACATTTTCCTTTGATTTTGTATGAATTGTGCAGAGGCAGTACAACGGAAACCTGACACCAAGACATTTAAGTATTTGCAGTCTGTTCCATTAATTTGAATTGAAATGTGTGACAGTTTCCACTTGGTAATCAAAAGTTATTTTTACATTCAACAGGCTCAAAATCCATTCTTTTATAAAGATATCCTGCAAAAACCTTACTGAGCTAAAACTGCTGTAAGATGTTTTTATAGCTTCTTTCTCTTCACCACAAACATGTGGGTCAGTAATCATGTCAGTACTGCAACTGCAGTGGTTTGAAAGCAAGTGAAGGTTGACAGCTGACACATCACCAGATCCCCAGTGCATCATCTAAGGTTTCAGGACGAGGATCAAAGCAACTGATAAACCACTTTTCCACTCCATAATGAAATGCTAGAATGAGCACATAGCCATGCTCAGTTAAAGTGCATGACCAAGGCCTGTAACTAAGGTTTACCATCCAAAATTGAGTTCTGTCACTGCATAAATAGCAGAAGCCATTTCTGGCTGCTGTCCTTAACTACACGACTTACAAAATTTACATTTGTATTTCCATAATTGGGGTAACATGCTGTACTAGAGTTGGTTGTTTGTGCAATTATGAAGATATGTAATATTTTCACCTGTACATTAATATTTCCAAATTCAAATAACCTACAAATGATTGCATGATATCAGAGAAATGTTAAATGATGTCAGAGAAAACTGTCATTGGTATTTGCACTGTATGTTGCACTTCCTGAGAATCATTTAATGTTATTTACAATGTTAATTATACTAATAAGTATATTTATTTTTCATACCTACCTTAAATATCTCGATAAATGATCCCTCAGAAAAGAATGTTTTCTGTCATGTAAAAGCTCATGTCTGGATAATGAAAATGCTCAAAAACTGTATGTTTACTTTGTATATTTTCTGGGACATGAAAATTGTTTTTTTTTTGCAATCTGAATTTTATTAGCATTTTTAAAGACACAAACACAGAATCAATTACAAGTCACGCAATGCAAATAGGTTCAAAACAAATAAGTGAATATACTTCATACAACCTGCTTAGGCACAAGTACAATCAGTCCTATATAACAAAAAGAAATATTAACCTTCATTAAACAAGTGATTAGGAGAGTAACAGAGAGAGAGGTAGCAAAATTTATTGACAAGTATTTATTATGCAGGTGTGTGGAGGTGTACCTGTACGCCTAAAACCTATTTGATTTAACTATATACAATATATACACATAACTATTACTGAATGAATGGGTGTTAGTATAAGGAAGCTAGATGTTAGTGCTTGCACAGGGGTAGGAAAAGATATCGTAGGGGGTTGTATTGTTTGTGATCATTCAAGGGTTATGTTGGAGGTAGATATTAAAGAGGAGAAGTATTTGCCACAGAATTAACAATCCAAATGAACTAGGGGAATTAGAGACAAGGGGGATAAGATGAGGCCCGAAGGAATAAAAGGGAGGATGGAGGTCTACCTAAGGATGATGTTGATTAAGAGCATCTAGAAGGTTATTCCAATATTTTTGAAAATAACGTATTTTCTTTTTGCTTGTTGTCTTTAGTTTACTTGCCAAAATATATTTAACAGCCATCGACTGGAAGTCCTTCCAAGACATTTTGGATCTGTATAGCCAGTTTAAAGTAATGTAAGTTTTGAGGAGCGCACACAATGTCACAATAATATGTTTAGTTTCAGATTTAAATGAACCTGGATAAATATTTAATAATGCCATTTCCCAGGATAGGGTTGACTTCATACATCCCATTTTCTCCAGTATGCTCTTAGGGAGCACCAAAGTTTGTACACGTTTTTACAGGACCAGAAAATGTGGAGTATGTCGGACACTGAATTAGGGCATGTTGGGTATAAAGATGAGGTGTTTGGGTTAATTTTATTTAGGAATGACGGTGTGTGATAGGTGTTATTGTTTATCATGAGCTGGGTATAGATTAGTTTTTTGAAGGGGGTTAATTTTATTGTTGCATCAATTGCATCGAGTTTTTGGCTAAGTGTAATTTCCCTGTTTTGTCCATCCCAGTACTTAGAGAATAATATATTGTCTTGGTGTTTTATTTTTGTTACTAGTCTATAGACATTGGAAAGCATTTTAGTCCTTAATAGAAGTTGGGTTATTAGTGTCTGGTAAAATTGGTATTCCAGGGGGGAAACTGCCATCATGTCGGTGATCAAAGATATTAGGTATAGTATTTGTTTGATGATTATATAGT